>NC_048601.1:63318439-63533439 GCF_003668045.3 Cricetulus griseus
ACAGGTCCTAAAGACAAAAGGATAAACAGCCCCAAATATTATTTCAGAATAGAATTAAATAAAGCAACTAAACTCACAAGGCATCCATAAAAGCCAGTTTTTCTGAGCGAAAATTAATCAGCTATTTATTCTAAAAGGGTAATTCATCCATATACTTAATCACAAATGACCAATGGAGTCATCATTATCATGAGGCTGAGTGTCCTATTTCAACAGACAACCTTCTCACAGTCCTAAGGTTCTTCCCTTTCTCTCATGCCAGGCATGTTTCCAACTTAACCATACAATTCCATTATCTTCAGAAACACCTCCAATGATAAATTGTTACATAGTGAGAATTTTCACCAAATAACTAAAAAATGAAACTTTTAGACCCCCAAAAAAGTGAACCAGAAATTTATATTATCTCCATCTGCTTGAGTACAGAAATTATGGCCAAGATCTGGAACTTAAAATAGCAGCACATAAGACAGCACAGAAGAGCAGAACAAGTTGCTACATCACTATTAAAGACTAGCCATGCAATGTTCAAGTTAAAGTTTCACAGTGACAAAAAATAAATCCGTTACCTCAGAGCAAGATTTTGCTTGTTTAGAAACCAAACTTCCATTATTCTCAGAAGACTTGCGTTTTACAGCTCTTGTAGAATTACCTACAATATAGAAGAGTGGGTAAGTAAGATTCCTGCTTTCTCCTACTGTGAGGAGAAAGAAAGAGGAGGAACAACGGTTTTAATCAATGTATCTTACCACATGTCACAAAGTTATCGTGTACAACTTCAACATGAATCAGTGCAGGGTCGACAATTTTCAGTGCTGGAATCTTAAAAAATAAAACAAATACACTGGAAATTTTTTAAATGTTGAGAACAATACTTGGAAATGAACTCAACTAACACAGCAATAGGACACTATACAAATAAACTTCTTTTTATAGAGATTATAATGTAATTCTAACATTTTATAAAAGATCAGGTTTGGCACCAAGATCACAGCTGCTCTGTACAGTACCCTGCCGTATAAGATGACATCAATTATCACTGTTTTTACCTCCTCACAGTTGACTTGAAGAGTTTTTGATGTTGGGTTTCCATTTACAACAGTTGCTGAAAACCACTGAGTAGATGGATCCAAGCTATAAATTTTTACTTCTGAACCAACAAGGTTCTTGTCACCTTAAAAAGAAAAGAAGGAAAAACAACTGTATTCTCTCTCTTAAGAATAGTAACATATTTATACTACTGTATTCCATGGGACCACCAAAAGTGAGTTCTCCCCTGTAGTTTTAGAATAATCTAATGCAGGAACCCTCAAGAGAACTGTTAAGGCTCAAAACAAACAAGAAACCAAAACACAAAAAAACTAAAGCAAAACATTATGGCTATGAAGCTGGGTGAGAAACTATTATCAGTAAACAGAAAGATGAAGATTACCAAATAATGTCTTATCAACTTCATATAACAAAAACTCCAAATACAGCAAATCTATGTCAAAATATAGCCAGTTTCATAAGAGCCGCCTCTGTACTCGCAAAATTTATTTAGCATAATAAATTCATTGGTTACCTATTACCATATAAAGTAACAAACTTATTTTTTAATTTTTGAATTAAAAAGAAATTTCCAATTTCCAACATCAAAAAATTAGTAAGTGAAACATTTAAATCCTAGCTTCTTATAGTTCCATCATTGGCTAACTCATGAACTGTCGACAACAGAATATCTACACACCTTGTAAAAGATGGCTTTCATCCAAATGTTTTACAATCAAAGCTTGAAATTCTTTACTGACTGTCTGATTATCAGTAAGGGAAAGCCGAAGACTGTTTACGTCCTGTAAAATCAAAGACCACAAGAGTTGTTTATGAATGTTAAGAGTTGGATGTTTCAATTGGTTCAGTCAGATTAGTTAAGACAGCTTCTGTTAATCATTTGATTGTACCAAACCACTGCAACTCTGGTAAACTGAACAGGACAAAAAGTCACAAACTACCAATCACAAGTATTGAGGAGACAGAAGTTAAATCACCCAAGTGAGATGAACTACGGGTTGGGCTGGAAAGATGGATCAGGGGCTAAAAGCACTTGCTGGTCTTCAGAGCACCCACATTTGGTTCCCAGCACCCATGTCAGGTGCCGGTTAGCTCCTGGCTCCAGTGTACTCAGTGCCCTCTTTAGACCTCCAAGGGCACCCACACACAAGGAGTCATATGGTATGATTATGGTAATAATAAACAAATCAAACTGATCAATCTAAATATTCTATATCCCAAACCCTATTAAGGATAGGGGAAAGGCGATAAAATACACAAGACAGATGCATACTGCCAGTTCATTGAAATTACTGTTTTTATCTAACAACTTATTTCACATAAACTCATTTAATCTAACTAGCATTCTAAATGCACTTCTCTTGTTATAAAAGGTGGAGGAACAAACAGAAAATCTGAATGAATAGCCTAAGACTTCAGAGTGAGCCTGTACTGTGGGACACTTCCTTCTTGGCAATAGCTCCATTCTTGGCACTATTCCATAGCTCCCTGGTTTTGTGTGCATACCCAGTCATGATAAATTTATACAGAAACTGTCAATAGGAATAGCCTGCCAAACCCAACTTCTAACAGAGCAAAGAAAAAAGCTGTTAAGCAGAGAACCCTCCAATGGCAGACCTTGAGGTTTTATTGTGACTTGGTAGCCAAGCATGGATCACTCATGTCTCCCACTGGAAACAACTAGAATCAGTGTGAAAGACCATGCTAGAAAAAAAAAAAACAAAAACAAAAACAAAAAACCCTTCATTTAGCCAGATAACATCAGATGAAACCTAGAAGCTCCATAAATACTTAGAAAAAAATTTAGGATGATTCTCCAATTCCTACTACAATGTATTAACAAAGATAGGACAAAGGGCTCTCCAATGAAGCAGTCTAACTCTAGTCTGCCTAGGGAGGGTTTTAGGACCCAGCAAATGTGTCAGTAGGTTCAGATACCCTTTTCTTACTCACAGATTATCATATCCAATTGTCAAGGCAGACAGAGTTTCAATTCCAACTTCTGCATATATCAAAGGATTTTTCAGGTGCAATTTACATTACTTCAGAGCAAGCATACCACAGGGGAATCACAGCCTCCAACATAGAATTTTATAGAAAAATGCCTATCTACAAAGATGATGCCCTAAAAAACAAACTTTAGCCATTCTTTAACAAGAGTAACATATTATATCCCTTTCAAATAATTATGTTGATAGTAACATTATGTAATTACATTCACACTGATAACCCACAGTGCATTTTTCCTGAGAATAAAAACCTCAATCTAGATTTTTCAGTCTTAAGAAACAGGACTAAATTCGACTTTCACTGAAAAGCTAGTACAATCAAAACAGTGCCCAGAAGAAAAAACTACTCTTATTACTCACACAGTAAAACATGGATAATTCCCTGATCATTACTTATGAGCAAGCCATTCTTCCATTTAGCAGGAAAACTCCTTGAGCCTCTCTAACACACAAGTAACCTGCATCTGAAACTAACTCAGGAGCAAGCATGTTACCGTGTCAATACTTAAAAAACACTACGCAGTCTGTTCATTATCAGCCTTGTTTTTCAGGACAAGGAAGAGAGATACAAGTAGAGAGAAAAACCAGTATTCCAGGCTTTCCAATATAGGCCTAGCAATCCTGTTGACCATTGATTCCAAACCGCCTGTTAGCAAATGAAGAGGTTTAATTAACTCTGTTATGACACAGAAACTGAGGCTCCAAATCACCAAGCAGAAGTGGAAAAGGGGGGAGGGGTTAGTAAAGCTTAATAAAATGCTATCTAAAAGATGAATGTTAGTTATTATGAAGCAAACACTATTCTTAAGGTGGCAATCCCTCCCTTCTAACAAATTCTTAACAATCACCTATGAGCAAGATCCAAGAGCTTAATTGTTGTAAAGAACATCTGAGAGTTTTACAAACTCGTTGCACATGCACTGTGTACTACTGCTGATAATGAGAACTGACTACAAAATTGCCAAGAACACTGAACTAGAGAACAGAGAACAACTGCTCTGAGGAGAAATACAGGGGTTTTGTGAACCTCTAGTTTACATTTTCATCAGCTGATCAATATGCAACAATTTTATATTGTGTGTGACATCTGTTCAAAGACAAATGTCTCACTTAATATTATATATTGCTGTTCCATTAACTCTGAACCTCATGACTCAACAAAACTTAGTATCTAATGTAACCTTTCTTTACTATTTTCTTGCACTGGACAGCACTGTACCATTTTGAGGTGCACATAAAATAATGAAATTACAAAAAAAAAAAAAAAAAAGGGTGGGGAAAAATGCAACAAAAAAATGCACAATGAAATTTCTTCACACTATCAAAGCTGAAGAAGGCAGAAGACAATCTCCCTATGTGACTTCAGCTGAGACTGGCATTTAGAAACCTAAAAATTATTGCTTTGTGCGGGATTCCACAAGACCATGTACCACAAGCAGCAATGGGGGTTATAAATACATTTGAGCAAATAGGCAAACTCACAAGCTGAGACCCATGAATGAGGACTACATATATGTACACCTATATAAATAGTAACTTTGAAAAATCAATTTCATGTTGCCCGCCTTTTTCCATACCACACAACACATCATCAACGTTATACTGTTGTCATTTTAGTTCCAAAGGGATAGCACAAACCCACAGGCTAACACTAAGAGATGCTACACAACAATTAACTTTTGTTAAGTTCTTTCCCTACTAGGCATCTGCACAAGGGCAATGAACAAGAGTATTTTACTTCTCACATTAGAAGAACTTCTATTTGTATGTTAAATACTGTTCCTATGGTTTACCTGTATAGGCTTCAAAAGGTCTTTGGAAACAAATACACTTTGTTGATCTCCAAGGAACCGAACAGAAGTTATGGATCCCAAGCCAGCTTTGTCTACTAGAGATCTGTACATCTAAAGACAAAACAGAACAAAACTGTTATGCCACTGTAACTGCTATCAACATAATTCTGGAAATAGGCACTGGCAATTTTCCACACATGAAAAATGAGACAAAACCATTAAGTTTTTATTTACTGCAAGGATTTCCTAACATTTGTGCTGCCACCAGATTACATCATTTATTTAAATCCAGTAATTTAAACCAGATACACATTTGGGAATTATTAACATACAGGTCTACAGATCCATGATTTCCCAAAAACTTATGTGGGAAAAAAAGTGTACATATGTTTTTCTGAGAAACAGGGGTTATTTTTAGAAAATTCTTAACAGCTGGAAAAAAATACAAAGGGAGAAATACAACCACAGCCTTGTATTGCTCAAACAGTGGCCTTGCAATTGGAGACAAAATACAAACTTTTACTAGCACCCTGCACAGCCTGGCAGTTTCCCACTACTCCATTTGTTGACTCTCCCTGCTTCAAGCTGTAGCTTGTATCCCATAAAATCTGGCTTGTCGTCTCCAGACCCAAGCACCACTTTTTTGTTGTTGTTTGTTTTTTCAAGGCAGGGTTCTCTGTTTAACAGCTTTGGCTGTCCTGAAACCTTTTCTGTAGAGCAAGCTGGCCTCTCCCTCCCAAGTGCTAGGATTAAAGGTATGTGCCACCACACCTGGCTGGATCACTTTTGCTCCATATTTACAATGTGGGTAAAGCAATGCCTATGAGTTTACAGAAGCTTTCGAGCCCCATCATATTCTGAGCTCCCTCTTCCCATTCTTCCCCGATCAGGTCCTCCCCATTAATGCCCACTGAGTCCAATCAACACTGCTTGTTAGAATGCACTTGCCATACTTTCTTAAGTCAGCAGCACACTCCAATTTCCTTCAAGTGCTAACCATCTGGCCAAACCAAAGGATCTGTGTGAATGCACATCTACTTCCTTCTAAGTTCCAGGACAGCCTTCCAAAGCCACAGAGAAACCCTTCCTCAAAAAACAAACAAAAAACCAAAGTCATGGGACCTGCCACAAAGCTCCCACCAGGGTAGACAGAAGATCCTCAGTGTTCTTCTACCTTGTCACACACCTGACATGAGTGTTTCCCTGAAGGTCAAAGGGGAATTATTATATTTCCCTTGTTTCATCCAAAATGGACTAAATGTTTTCTATTTGTCAGTTCAATGAAACACAAGATTTACTCACTATTGCAGGCCACTGAGTAACTCGCTCAGGAATTTCAGGTGACTTTCGCTCCGCCAGAACCAAGTTATGCTCTACTAAAAATGCTCTCCTCAGAAGGCTGTAGACATCTATCCATCTTCTCTTCCTCCAAGACTCCCCATCAAATTCCACACATACCTAAACACAATAAAGCAAACTCAATTATAAGTGCTGAAGTTTTACGCTCTTGTTATTTTACTTGAATGCATGATGTTTCTACTGGGGATGCTATCTCTGTCTCACAGCCTACAATATGAATGATAGATAATCAGAGATAATCACACATGGTCCAAGCTCTAGTTCCCAGGATACAAAAGTCTAGAGCACTTAGGATCTGTGCCCTCAAGATGACCTCTGCAAATCCTAGACCTCAAAGAAACCCCCAAAAGAAGGGTTTTACATATGCTAATTAAGAGTATGTTCTTTGGTTAGCTATGAGAAACTTGAAACCCAAAATACTTATTACACTGCATTGTAACTCTGTTAACATTAAAAGCATGTTTAAAATGACTCTTCCACCACTATAATCCACTGTTACAGTTCCCCAGTACCAGAAGAACTTAGTACAAAGCCTAATATATATTATAACCTCTCTTCAACATTCCTCCCAAGTAATCCGGGGAATTTACCTCAGAGTTAGAGGCCTAAAATTAATTTCTTCATTCCATAAAGAAATAAGGACATATCTCTAAAGATTTGCTGTTGTCAGATTTCCAGTGCTGAGAAAGAACCCAGGCAAATGCTCCATTGCCCAGCTACAGCCACAGCCCATACAGCCTTATATGAAAATTGTGACAAAACAAAACATACAAGCAAAACAAAACAACACACAACCCCAAAGCAAGTCTCTTGTTAGCAGCCTGAATCAGGAACTGATCACAAAATCTTAAATTATATGCATCTGCCAAAAACACCCCAAATTTCTCTATGTCGTTTAATTCTAGATACTTAATCTTCTCAACAAATTTCAATAAAATCACTTATATCCAATGCAGAAGAATCAATTGTTTTTATTTAAAATTCTTCCTCCTCCAAACCAGCCTCTCATTTTGAGTTTCAAGGATTAATCAAATTTTTATCTATGGAGTCTGCTCATTTCTCCTCAGCAGTGAGACTACTAGCTCATTTGCTTCCTTCAAAATTCTGCTAGAAGCTAGAGAATTCTTTCCTTGAAGAGCTTTCCCTTACCAGAGTCAACACCTCCTGTAGCAGACAAAATGAAAATATCTACCTATTCTTCCTAACTCTCATGCACAGCTGCTATTTGTGGAAGACTGATACAGGAAGTCTACGGGTCAAAGTCTGTATCTGCTTCTGCATACCATCATGTATCCCCAGCACACTATTTCTAATCATTAACCAAATTATTAAAATGAACAAATCAACAATTTCCCTCTGAACTGGCTCTTATCTTGTTTCTCTTATCTATTTAAAAGGTAGCAAGTTTCCTGTTCAATACTGTTAACTGCCATCCTAAACTTTCCTAGTCTATACAATACCTTTTTAAAAACCACTGAGGCTGTGGGCAGAGATGGCTAACTAAGCAGTTAAGAGGATTTAGGTTTGGTTCCCAGCACCCAAACAATGGCATACAACTTTTAATAGAAGCTTCATGTCCAAAGACTGCCATGCTCCTGTTTTCTAGCCAGAGACTCTCTGTTCATCAGCCTTAAGCCTCACTCAGCTTCCAGTGACAGTTTTTTTCCAGTAGCAGAAATACGGAATAAAGGGGATAACCATAAGCAAAAGTACAGAATTAGAGATCTGCACTTGAATCCCAGCTCTGGAGCTTTATTAAAGTGGTTTTACATGAACAAAATCAACATAAGAAAACAAAGGAAACTAACTAACCAGAACTCCACCTAAGTCTTACAGCATAAGGACCCCATTTCATACTCCTAGAATCCACAGAAAACTGAGCACAGAAGCATGTACCTGTCACGCCAGTGCTGGGAACAGGAGATGGGGATCAGCAAGTTCCCCTAACTCAAAGAGTTAGGTAGAAAATAAGCAAGACACTCAGCATCAACCTCTGGTCTCTACCATACAACACACACATACACTCAAAACACAGAAACACACTGGTTAAATGTAATCCTTTGAATCTTATTTTATTAGCTTCAAGATAAAAAATAGTAACATCTACCTCTCACTGAATTTAGATTTAAAAATAATTATCAAGTTTTTCTGTTTTATTTTCTTTCTTTCTTTTTTTTTTTTTTTGAGACAGAGTCTTATATAGATCTAGCTGACCTATATATCAATTGTACAGATCCGGCTAGCCTTAAACTCAAAAGATCTGTCTGCCTCTGCCTCAAAGTGACGGGATTAAAGTTATGTGCCACTCTGTCCAGCTTAAGACTTCATGATAACTCTCACTGCTAGACCACATGTTAGGACTAGGAAAGAGTCTGCAATGTGATATTCACAAGGAATAGGTGAAGGATTTTTTTAAGATACTAAGTGGCTTCCTAAAGCTTAACATTACAATTATTGTCCAATCACTATTTGGAGCTTAAGACAACCTAATTAAAAAAAAAAAAAAAAATCAAATAAGAATTCTCTCAAATTTGAGGTACTCAGAGGGGAAAAAAAGCTTAGCTACTGAAAACTGTCCAAGTTTTAACACTGCAAAATGATACCATCATGATCTACCAAGTTTAACTCCCCAAACCACACAATCACACTTAAAAACAAAAAACAAAAAACTCTAATATCTTATTTCACAATTTTTT
This sequence comes from Cricetulus griseus, assembly GCF_003668045.3. Taxonomy (NCBI): domain Eukaryota; kingdom Metazoa; phylum Chordata; class Mammalia; order Rodentia; family Cricetidae; genus Cricetulus; species Cricetulus griseus. Next base: position 63,327,347 of record NC_048601.1, read on the forward strand.
GTCGAACTGCATTTACAGCCATCTGGAGGCACATGCCAAAGGTTGGACACATCAATGGTGACTTTCAAGTATTAGCCTGTGCTTGGCTAAAATTCATATTAGCTTTGGCTTTAAACAAGATGACTTGTACAAAATACATACTGTAATCCAATACTAGGTACATTCCTCAACATTTTTAGTTTCCTATCAAAACCATGCATGTCTTTTAGAAGCCAGGGTTACAGTTCAGAGGTGGACGCTTGCCTAGCATACCTGAGTTAAGTCAGGCACAGTGATACAAAACAGGGAGATCAGCAATTCAAGGTCTTTCTCAGATATAAAGTACATAAGACTTGTCTCAAATTATCAAAATTAAGGACACTCCTCTCAAGATGTTCACCTACCAATATTTCTATCAGAAGATACTCATATTCAAAGACAACTACAGTAACTGTATGACAAAGTAATAAAGTCAAGTGTATGAGCTGATCAATCTACCTGGTTCCCACTGTGTTCTTTCCATGGGTGTACAAAGAGATATTACTTATGCTTAATTAACTATGGTTCACTACCTATACTTTCCAAATTTGCTTCTCTTTTAATAGAGTATTTATAAGTGGTAACTATTAGTCTATCAAATCTTGATCAGATGTTGGATAGTTCAAACCATTTCAAGCTAATTTTCCCCCTAACAGTGGAGTCTTTATGCTACATGGAGTAATGTTACATCTGATCAAGCTATTCTCTAAACCTACCAATAATGTTCCCAAGTAAGATGGCATGGTTAGTACAGAGTTTTCATTATACATCGACTCTATGCCTAGCTCTACAAAGCACACAATTCAGTGTGTGTGCATGCACATGTGTGCAGTGATACCTGAAAATCATAAAACCTAACATTCAATTTTAAGAAGTAAACAGTGTTTATTGCACTGTGCTAAGAGTTTCTAATTTTACAAAGCTTCAATGGCAGTGGAATCCATAATTTTCTAATTCCAGGGGCACAGAAGGACAAAGACTAGACATCAAAGCATCCAACTGCTGACAATAGTAAGAAATGGTATCTACAGGAAATAAAGACTACTTATTTGCTAAAGACAGCCAAAGGAGGGGACAGAAAACTCAAGAAACAGCAGATTTAAAGGAAGCTACACACCTACACAGGCAAGGTGGGGGTAGAGGGCCTTCCCTTTACCCTTTAGTAGAAACAGTAGGGTAAGATAAAATAAGTCTTAAAACTAGGAAATGGCCACTGCCTCATCAGCAAATGATTTCTATGTTTCCCCATAACAAAAGAAATGGTCTTTAAGTCCTTCATTTATTCATCAAAGTATTTGAACACACACTGTCAAGCAGAGGTCGAGGTGTTAGACACAAAAAAGCATGTAAAATGAAGTATACTAACCTCATTCTAGCTGAAAATTAAAGCCACTATCTGAGGTATGCACAAGAGTGAGCAAGCTATTTAACTTCTTTAAAACTACATTTTAAAAAATCCTATCTTACCAAATAGAATACTTATAAGGATTCAAAATGGCACTTGTCACATAATAACCATTTGAAAATTAGTGACTAACTTCTTCAGAATCCACTACTACATACACTGCATTTCTTTTCTTTTTTTTTTTCCGGGGTGGGGGTGGGGGTGGGGGTTCGAGTCAGGGTTTCTCTGTGGCTTTGGAGGCTGTCCTGGAACTAGCTCTGTAGACCAGGCTGGCCTAAATTCACAGAGATCCACCTGCCTAGGCCTCCTGAGTGCTGGGATTAAAGGTGAATGCCACCACCGCCCACCACTGGGCCCATACATTGCTTTTCTATCCTTTAAAATCACTGTTACAAAGTCTTTTTCTCGGTGAAACAATGTTAAGCACCCTTCACCTTATTATCCTTCATCCAACTGCAAGTCTAGAAAGGCTAGTATTTGTACTAATAGCAAATGGACAGTTGCAGTCAATTTGAAATTCCCTTGTATTTAGCCTAGTCACTCAACCACCAAAAGATACGCCCTAAACCCTTAATGTAAACATGGTCTTAATTACTTTGTTCTGGCTTTAATCTCACTAAGCACAACTTGGTTCTAGAGCTTTAAGACAACATTTTTGTTAAACACAACATGCCCCCTAAACTTTTAATAACTTTTGCTACTCAACTAGAGAACTTAGTGATAAATACTTGGGAAAAGAAAGCAGATTTGCACCACACACAAGGTCTGGGTTATAAAAATTTCTCAGTAAGGCAAAGTCCATCAATAACAAATTTTCTTGAACTGAAACCCCAGAATGCGCACTCGCAAACATGGATTCAAATACTGCCACGGCCATTTAGTAGCTAATTATGCCAGCCTGGATCAAAGACTTGTCTGAAAGTGAAGCTATCACCTCAGGGGCAGGAGGGGATATGGCCAAGAAAACACATACTAAGGACCTTTTACAGGTCCTTAATCCTAGAAGGAAATACCTAGGCTCCTGTCATCTTCCTAAGAACTAAAGACTATAAAGTTGAGATATTGCTCCCATTTAGGTTAGATCAAACAAATGTACTAGAATGTTTTCAACTTGGCAGATGAAAACACTACAAGCATGACTGAAATCTGGTACACAGGCCATTCTATGTAGAAAGGTTATTGGCCTAAGAAAATAGCCTGGTCATCCCCACACAACTCACTATCTCTAAAACCGGGTTTGGTAGCATGAGTGGGAGGGAAGAAAAGCTACACTTCACCGAGCATATAGGAGCAGCACCACTGTGGCAGCATGGTGCCACTCTCATCAGGCAGCATGATGGTAATGGGGAAGCCTCTGGAGGAAAACTTCCTAAGTGAGAATACAGACTACGCTAATTCCTAGGTATAAGGCCCGAAAGCTAATGAACTTAGTGTTCCCTAGGCACAAGATCACCATCTGTAAAATGGTATCAACAATACTTAGTAGCCCAAAGTACTGCTATAATGATCAAAAAAGAGTAGCTGTTAGTGATCACAAGGATGCTTGGAATGTGACTGAATGTCCAGTGGTCACTCTTCCCTTGCAGATGAATACAAGGCACTTGGTGAAAAGTGTCAATACATAACCAAATATCCTTTTCCAATGATCCTCTGAAGACTCATAATAGTATAGGCATGCACTGTCAAGTCTGTATTCAAATGAAGGGTTTCAGAAATCAGCATTCAACTGACAATGGCTAAAACTTGCTTCCTTTGAGTAGTTTTCAAGAAAAGGGTAAAAACACAAGGAAGCATAGATCCCAAAGCATGTATATTACTCAGGGTAGAAATGTCTTCTGTCCTGACAAACTTCCTTTATTACCACTTTGGAGTCTTTGTTAAGAATCTTTCCTCAGATGTTTTTGCACAAGGGAGTCTTTGATGGCACAATGGTTTCCTCACTGCTTATTTCCAGACTATCTTTTCACACCAATACTTGTATCAGAGAGTAGAATTCATCCTTTCAAAAGATGGAACTGAAAAAGCTTCCAATGTCATTCGCATTAAAAGTATGTTCACTGGTCACACCAGTTCCCTTTCTCTCCTTCCTCCCAAACACCCACATGTAGTATTTCTGAAGGCATTCCTCCCAAACACCCTGTATGGGACAGCTCCACCCAAGGCCTCCATATATGGTCCTATCCATACCAACCCAGCTTCACTGACATCAGGAACTCACTCCTGCCTCACTAATCACACACCAGCAAATACCCACTCGTACAGAACTAAGCTCCTCCCTCTACATTCATACTTCATTTCCAAGCTGTAAAGTTCAAAAAGTTGAGTGAAGAAATAAAGAACAACACCCGCACCTCAAATAGTCTATTTTCAAAGCACTCGATAATTAATGATTTCAAATGTCATCCACTTCTCTAACCTATTACTAATAAACAATACTACTCCCGTTGGGGGCATAATCAGACAGTCCTAGTGGGACCCAGCGCCTGCATTAATGAAGCATGTCTGAACAATCCTAAACCCATTATTAATCTCAGGCAGCTGGAGCTCTAGGCCAAACACACCTTGACGCTACACATTTCAAAGACTTTCAAGGTCTAGATTCTGCACCTTTAGATCACATGCCAACTTTCTAGTGGCCCATTTCAGAAAAGGGAGGGAGGGGAGTTTGACTGCCGCGTTACCAAGGTAACTGAAAACCGTCTGACTGCCCAGCCCCAGGAGATGGGTTTTTTGTTTGTTGGGGAGGAGGGGGTGTTTTGTTTTGTTTGTTTTTTACCTTCAGATCTTTCTTGGTAACGTCAGTGTGGGAAACAGCTCGAATGGTCCCCGACAGCCAGGGCCACTCTGCGACTCGCTCCAAGTCCCAGCTGTCGTGGGCGCCGTCGCTGCCTTCGGCTGCGGACAGGCTAAGGAATCGCTTCCCCACCAATACTGGCCAACTTTCTCCCAGCGTGAGCACCATGGTTTCCACGCCAGCAGGAAGGGCTCCTCCCTGCAAAAGGCACAAAAACAAAATGCGATGGGGGCGGCCGCGGTCGGAGGCGGCCCGAAGAGCCGAAGCGCCGACGGGGACCGGTGGAGTGACACCCCCGCGGGTGGACCCCGCACCCCAAGCTGCCGCCCGCGCCTCCCCACCCCCCTCCTGTCCTCCCCCGCCGCAAACACCGGCCCGAGTGCCGCGTGACCCTCTCGCCCTACCAACTTTCGCTTTTTCCAAACCTTTCAAAGCTGGACGCCGAGGGAGAGAAGGGAGGGCTGAGCCGCAGCGCCAGAGCTTTTTCCTAAGTGTCCGTCCCCTCGCCCCAGCAAAGAAAAGGCTCCCCCAGAGCAGAGGGACCGTCCCAGCGGCCGGTCCCCGCCCCGGGCGGCCTCGGAGCCGCCGTGGACTAGCTCGCGACTCGACACTTGCCGCGCCCCCCGCCCCCGCTTCCGGGCCGCCGACTCGGGCGCACCCCCGCCCGGCCTGCGCCGCGAACCCAGGCGACGCGGCGAGCGCCCGCGCGGGCCCTTCACCCTTCTCCCCCGGCCTCCCGCAGCCGAGGCCCGCGGCGCGCTTACCCCGCCTCCCGCCTCCCTGAGTCACCCGCGACGGCGGCAACAGAGCCCAGCCGCCCAGCCGACTCCAGCTCTGACTTGGTTCAAGAGCTCTCTCTCACAAGACACGCACAGCCTCCCGGGCCCGCCCCCTCGGAGCCGCTGCCGCCGTTTATTGGCTGAACCGCGGGGGCCGGGCGGGGCAGCTAAAGAGACCGTCCGCTCCTATTGGCTATTCTGAAGAGGGCGGGGCGAGGAAAAAAAAACAATTCCTTGGCTGCCTCCTCCCTTTCCCCCGCCCCCCCCGACTCGAAGCCGACCCCCCATTAGAGCGCGCAGAACGCAGGCGGAAGATCCCTCCGCCGCTGCTCCATTCTTCCATTTGTTGCCTCGCGCTACGCAAAAAAGTCCGGCCGAATCGGTTATCGACTTTGAAGCCAGACGGAAAACCGCACGGGCTCGCAGATAAGACTGAATGGGGAGACCCAGGACCGTGCGTGCCGATTGGGCTACGCGTGAAGCGCGTAGGATGTCGACCGAAGACGGACCTTCCAAGAGGCGGAAGAATCTCACGGGAAAGGGGCGGGGGCGGGACACAGCCTGCGGGGGAGGGACGGTACAGGGACGTGCGGTTTCAGGCGTACGCAGTTAGGGGGAGGAGCGACTCGGCTCCGGAGGCTGGTGCGCAGGCGCCGGGAGGGGCGGGCTCTGGAGCTTGGGCTGATGGGTGAAATGGCCGCTGGAGGCGCAGGCGCACGTGGTGCGGGTCGTGACTGTCTAGGTCCGCCATTTTGAAGGATGAGCGAAGAAAGAGTAAATGGAAAACGATGTCGTGCACTCTAGGGGCGAGCGATCCGCCAGCTGCGGTGTGCCGCGCGTTTCCTTAACGTGAAGTGGGTATAAGGGGCTCTGAGACTTGACGAAGAAACTGAAAAAGAAGGTGGAGTTGATGACCAAGGTAACAATGGAAGAGAAGGTGACTTTGAAGGACAAAAGAGAGAAAAGATGGCTATGTGGTTTGTACCAGAAGATTATTGGTTGAATGAAGAATTGCAATGAACGATGGAACACTTCTTAATGAAGCCTGGTGCCTGACCCAGCATCATATTTAGCAGTCCTTAACATAAAAAGACTGGAAATTGCCTGTTTGACAATAGTGAAAATGGGACATCAGATAAAAGTTCAAAAAATGTATTAAGGAATGAGTGAATATACAACGGAAATTAGTACCAAATGTTCATTTTGAAATATGCTTGGCCTGAGAACATGACATTAGAAAGTTAAAGCTTGAATACTGAAAAATTAACTAAGTTGAATGTATAATATGCAGACCATTAAAAGGTGGGAAATGGAAGGAAGAAACCTGTCCGCTTCAACAAAAGGCAGATATGGGAACAAGAAAAACAAAAGAAAGAAGAAGAAAGTATGATAAAGATAAAATGTCTGGAATAAGTCCATTTCTATTTACAATAAATATAAATGGGTTAATTTTATTCATACGTATGGAAAGGTATTTAGTATTATAAAAAGTAAGTTCTGGGCTGGAGAGATGTCTCAGCCGTTAAAGGCTAAGTAAGTTCCTTGTACAAAGAAAACTGCAGCATAAGAAGCTTGAAACAATTATGGTAAATTTTTATCAGAAGGCAATCCGAAGAAAACTATGCTAGCATCTCTGTACACTTATACTTCATTTGATAAGAGCTATATTCTGAGAAAAGGCTGTTAAGGGATTTCATCACAGAGATAACACAGTATGCTTGCAGATGCATACATGTCACAGAAACCTTATAGGATTACCATTGTTTATATAGTATATCACTCACCCAAATATTGTTGTATATGAGTAGTTATAGTAAAAGCCTAAAAAGAGGTGTGGTGGTACAGGCCTTTAATTCTCCCACTCTGAAGGTACTGGCAAGCAGATCTCTGAGTCCAAGGTCAGCCTGGTCTACAAAGCCAGTTCTAGGACAGCCACTACAGAGAGAAACCCTGTCTTGAAAAACAAACAGACTTAAAAAGAGAAAGGATTTTATTCTTATAAAGGATTGGGTCTATCAAATAATATGTATTATTGAACAATTCTGACTAAAAATAAGAACTAAAGTTAATTGTACTAAACTACTAGAAAATTTTGATGACTGGTAATCATAAATGCTATAAATCCACCTATCTCAAAAAGAAGCACCTTAAAATTTAAAAACAAGAGGCATAAATTCCACTAAAACACAAACATTTTTGTTTTATTCATGACTCTGGGACTCAAGAAAAGTTGGGAAGATACCCAGTATACTTTATCAATTACAAAGTCCTATTTCCTAATCTGAACCAAAAAAAGTACAAAAGAAAGCTGACACACTGTACCTACAAACATAGATTCTTTTATTTACTAGAGTTATTGGAAAACATGTTTGTTGATGTTAACATAATCATTTTATAAAATAATGAACTTCATTTTGACATTTTCTTTGTTAATAGTTTTTTATTTAGAAACAATCTTATTTTACAAATCATTCCCCCTCCCTCTCCCTCCCATCCTCCCATACCCCTCCCCAACCTCCCCCAACCCACCCCACCCACTCCCCAAGGATAGTGAGGCCTTCTAAGAGGAATCATCAAAGTCTGTCATATAATTTTGGGAAGGGCCTAGTCCCTCCTCCATGTATCTGGGCTGAAATAGTATCCCTCCATAGAGATTGGGCTCCCAAAGTCATTTGGACATTTTCATAGGTAATTCATTTTGATAATATTCATTCCCATATTTCTCTTATTTTCCATCTCATGCCTGTTAGTCAGAGCTGCCTAGAAAGCTAGACTATTAAAACTAAATTGAATGTTCATGAGCTTAAAACTTTTATGAGCATCCTAGAAACCAAGGTGTGTGTGTGTGTGTGTGTGTGTGTGTGTGTGTGTGTGTGTGTGTGTGTGTGTGTGTGTGTGTGTGTGTATCCTGGGAAGCCACTTAGCAGGTATGGACTGGAAGATAGGGCAAAATAAAAATAAATAATTTTAGTGGTCATCAGTGAATGTGGGAAGAAAAATGGAAATAATCTAAATGTGCTTCAATTAGAAAGTGAGTAAATAACATTAATAAAGGAACCAGCCATAATTCCAGCACTTGGAAAATGGAGGCAGGAGAATTAGGAATGCATGACTAGCCTCGGGTGAATAGGGGTTCAAGGTTGGTGTGGGTTACCTATGATTCTAAAAAATAAACAACAAAACATGGAAAATAGAATAAGTGGAATGTGGTTTATATATTGGAAAGTTTCAGAGTACTTACTTGAAAAGGAATGAAAAATTCTAAATTTACCAATAGATTACCAAAGCACTTTGAGAAAAAGTACTGCATTTCACATTCACTACTTAATATTACATACACAAAAGTACTTTATTTGGTCCATTATATTAAAATTTGTAATACTGGTTATTGGTGTGTGAAGGCACGTACCAGAGTTGACAGTACTGGTCAATGATAATTAGCATTATTTATAGTCTGATTTTTTTTGTATTTAGTTTTTCCCTGTAATTAAATGAATAAGTGCAACCAACACCACTGTCTACATCTAGAACACCTGCATTATCCCCAAAAGGAATTTTGTGCATAATAAACAGTCATTATTCTCAGCCTAGCAGCCATTAGCTTAGTTTTTGTCTCTATAGAATGCCATAGCCTGATAATTTTATATAAACAAAATCATGTAATATGTGTGTCTGGGTTCTCGCACTTAGCAGAATATTTTAAAGGTCTGACCATATTGCACATTTATAATTTTTTATAGTCTTAATTATAATCCACTGTGTGGCTAGGACACATTTTGTTTATTCACTAATTAGATGATAGGTGTTTGGGTTGTTTCTGCCATTTGGTATTACCAATAGTGTTACTATGAATATCTCTGCATGTATGGGTTTTTATAAATTGGTTATCCATAATTTTATATTCTTTTGAGTATAAAATAAGAAGTGCCTTTAATTCCAGCACTTGGGAGGCAGAGATGGATGGATCACTATGAGTTCAAGGCCAGCCTAGTCTACAGAGTAAGTTCCAGGACAGCCAGGGCTGCACAGAGAGACCCTGTCTCGAAAAGCAAAATTTTAAAAAGTACACTTAATAGGCCATCTGTTAAACTATGACTGGCAAGATAGATCAGTGGACAAAGGTGATAGTCACCAATCCTGAGGACCTGAGTTCTAGCCCCAGAACCAGCATAATGAAAGTTGGCCTCTGGCTGCCCACATTCACTCTGTGGCAAATGCACAGCAATGGAGTCAGGACATTACAAGTGGTGTCACCACACCTGGCATTTTAATTTTTTTAATTACCTATTTCTTTTGTAAGTGTGTTCCTGTGGCGATCAGAGGAGAACTTGTGGTAATTAGTTCTCTCCTTCCACCATATGGATCCAGGGATCAACCGTGGGTATTCAGGCCTGGCAGCAAGTGCCTTTACTTGCTAGGCCACCTTGCCAGACTGCTCTTGGCATGTTTACATGGACTCTTGGCATTAAACTCAGGACTTATTGCCTTCAAGGCAAGCACTTTACCAACTGAGCTGCCCTCCTGGGCCTTTATGTGTCCAGATCAATATGCTGAAGTAAGACACCTGAAGTGAGTGGAGAAAAGGACCATTTCCTGACTGAGAGCTGGTATGAAGAGCCACAGAACAATGAATGAGACATACCCAAGGCTTGCAAACACAGGGCCCATTAACAATGGCCTAAAGGGGCAAGAGGACCATGATGGCTATTTTTGGTTGTCAGCCTCCCTATATCTAGAGTGAACTATCCAGAAATCAAGGGCACACTTGTGATTTGGATCTTGAAGCTGGAAGATACAGGCTTTTGACTTTTTTTTTCTTTTCCGTTTTCAAGGCAGGGTTTCTTTCTTTGTAGTCCTGGCTGTCTTGGAACTCTCTCTGTAGACCAGGCTGGCCTTGAATTCAGAGATCTGCCTGCCCCTGTCTCTCAAGTGCTGGGACTAAAGACCTAGAGGCAGGAAGGCACACCTTCAGTCTGGGCCACACCTCTGCTAGAAGCCTGTCTAAGGACAATGCAATAAACCTGCTTGCCCTCACCTTGCCAGCATATCCATCCCTTCACTGTCATTGGAATTTGCCTACTACTTTGGGATTCTAGCGTATACATTAAACCAGCTGATACACCCAGCTCAGGGGACTGAATAACCATTAGATTTTTGGACTTTTCTTTCTTTGTTTGGTTGTGGCTTTTTTGAAACAGGATTTCTCTATATAACAGACTTGGTTGTCCACATCTCTTTGTAGGACAAACTCACAGAGTTCCACCTGCTTCTGCCTGGGATTAAAGGTGTATGCCACCACATCCTTGATTCTTGGACTTTCCATTCACAGCTAGTCATTGTTGGATTAGTTGAACTACAGCCTGTAAATCATTCCAATAAATTCCATATAGATAGATAGATAGATAGATAGATAGATTGATAGATAGATAGATAGATAGATTCAGTCCATAAATTGTAACTCTAGAGAACCCTGACTAATACAAGGACAGAGGAGTTTATGGAATATTCCTTTACATTGTGACTATATGTGACTATGACTGATTTAATAAAAATGCCAAATGGACAATAGCTAGGCAAGATTTTGGGGGCAGGGAGAATACTGGGAGGAAGGGCAGAGTCAGGGAGTTGCCGGCCATATGTAGAGGAAATAGGATGTGTACAAAATGAGGTCATGAGCTATGAGCCATGTGGCAGCAAGTAAATAAATAGAAATGGGTTAATTTAAATTATAAGAGCTAGTTAGTAACAAGCATAAGCTATTAGCCATGCATTCATAATTAATAATAAATCTCTGTGTGGTTATTTGGGAGCTGGACAGCAGTCCCAACAAACAACTTTGCCTACAAATGGCTTTCCAATGTAGGGCACCTACACACATGTAAGGCTGAAAAAGCTTTTAAAAGGTTCTAAATACACAATCAGGGAGCCAAACATGACTTCCTAGTCTCATGTCTCTCATGCCAGTTGTAGTACAGAGACATGTCTCCTGGCAGCTGCCTGCAGGATGGAGCCAGCCACCAACCTTCATACAGTAGCACCATTCACTAAGCTGAGCAGTGATGGTGGCTGACATCACAATTTAAGATTCATCTTGTGTAATAAAAAAAAAAACAATACAGATGCTCAAGAAAGACAGATCCAGATTGGGGGAAAAAAATCTCTAAATGGGTTACAGTATGTTTAAAAATATACATAGGCTTGGGAGAGAAATGGGGTATAGACAGTCATAAACTAAAAAATAGTTTGAAATAATGAAGTCCTTAAAATGAGTAAAGTAATAAAAAATATAATAAGCCACATATGTAAAGATGGGAAATACACAGAAAGTCTGGGTTCTGTATGTTATTGTGTTGTCTTTGAATGTTTGGACTGCTGATGAAGAAGCAATAGCTGCTAAGAGACATTGAATTATGAAAGCTGCTAGATAAAACCAACCTATATGTTTTAAAAATATCTTGACATCAAGAGTGAAGTCAAAAGGCCTTGGGGGAGAGGTTATGCTTTTATTTCCACAGGGAATGAGAGACACTGAATTCATTCTAGGTTGATATGGATCAAGTCTGACCAGAGAAGACCCCCTGAAAATCCTGGATAGAGACATAAAGAAATAAACCTAGAAAAACTACAAAACATGTAACGTATATTTTACCTGCTCAAACAAAACAAAAGCATCTTTGGCTAACTTGTGTACAACATACAGTCTATACTTGTACTAATGCAAAAATGTGTGCTACCTTTAAAAGTTTATGTATTTTCAGAGCAAGGAGACCAGACACCAATGAAAATGGATGGCCCAGATAATCCATCATCTCAAAAATATTTCTATTACAGTTTCCTCAGAGTTCTGCATCAAAAAGAACTTCAAGGCTGTTGGCTGAGATAGTCCAGCCTCACAGACTACTACAAGCAAGACTTAACCATTATCCTAAATTTTCTCAGGCTCCCTCAAAGATGCCAGAATCCCCAGAAAACAGGAAGCAGTCTACCAAAAGCAATGCCACCAGCCAGTAGGAGTTCTGCTGAAGCTCAGACAAGCGAGGTAGGTAAAGACACTTGCTGTCAAGCCTGATGACCTGAGTTTGATCCCTAGAAACCACACACTAGAAGAAGTCTGACTCCTGTAAATTTTTCTCTGACCTCTACATAACCTCACTGTGGCATACACAATAGATAAATATGTTTTACATAGTGATATAATTTAACAAGAGTGGTAAACAAAAGACCTTAAAAAACAAACAAAGAAAGATACACAGGTGTAGGCATATTTTTCTGTCCTGCCAGCTAGCTATAGGTCTTTGAAGTGTTTGAAGACCATGTATCTATCTAAATATATCTGTTTAACCTTGAAAGCACATATGACTACAAGTTTGATTATTATAGATGATTATTAACCTGTATTTTTAATTATATATTACATTTTTAAATGAGCACAATAGTCCAAACAAGAGTAGAAACATACATACAGTATAACAAAATTAACTTTAAATTTGTATCAATAAACCAAAATCCATACCAATGTAAAAAATGTGAGGTTAATAGTTGTTCAAAAGTAGACTCAACAACCCACCTTTTTATGTCATTATTTTTATATCATATTCCCCTTTTTTCCTGTAGAAAGAGAGCTTTGAATCTAACTCCTTTTTAGCTTTTTTTTCCCTGACCATGACCAATAACAACTTGTAACCACCACACCCCAAATGATGACAAACATCCATATCCCATCAAATGACTGAAAACCACCCCATCTCTTGGGACTGTGGGCATTGTTTCTTCTACACTGCTTCCTGTTGTCTGAAGTGTGTTTGTATCTTTGGGGGACACTGAGAAAATCAGGGTAATGGTCAAGTCCTGGCTGTGGTAGTCTGTGATGCTGGACCATCTCTGCCAGAAGACTTGAAGCTATTCTGGATATAGGACTCTGAGGAAACTGTAACAGAGGCACTCTGAGATGCTGGGTCACCTGGGCCATTTGTTTGCATTGGTGTCTGGTCCCCTTGCTCTGAAAAATACATAAATTTTCAAAGGTAGCATACCTATCTGCATTAATACAAGTATAGACTGTGTGTTGTATGTAAGTCAGTCAAAGATGATTTTTTTTTGTTTTACATTTGAGTGGGATATATATATATATATATATATATATATATATATATATATATATAACCTGTTTTGTAGTTTTTCTAGGTTTATTTCTTTATGTCTGTAGCCAGGATTTTCTGGGGCTCTTTCCTGATCAAACTTGATCTTCTTTGACTTTGACCGAATCCACAGCCTTTTGTTTTCTGTGGAAATAAAAGCATAACCTCTCCTCCAACATAATACATTTTTTGACTTACATTTTAAAGTTAATCCATTTTTAAAATATATAGATTGGTTTAATTTAGTAGTTTCCACAATCCAATTCTCTCAGCAGCTATTGTTTGATCATCAGCAATCAAAAAATTTAAAGTCAACACAACACCAATCAGGATCCAGATTCCCTGTGTATTTCCCATCTCTACATGGTTCATTTTTTTTATTATTATTTTACTTTTCTTTAAAGACTATTTTTCTAAACTATTTTTCTATGACCGTCTATACTCTTTCTCTTTAGTTTCTTAAGCCTATGTACATTTTTAAACACACCGTAACATGTTTAGAGGTTTTTTCCATCTGGATCTGTCTTTACTGAACATCTGTAGTATGCTTTGATTGAATGAGATGAACCTTAAACTACTGTTTCAGCCACTGGCTACATGACTGACTCTTCCCTACAGGCAGCTGCTGGGAGACACACCATTGTACTACAGCTGGCGTGAGACTAGGAAGCTATGTCTGGATCCATATTTCTTTGTTTGGAACCTTTCCTCAAGCTTTTTAAGGTTTTATGTGGTTATATGTGGCTGGACATTGGGTACCATTTGTATGCATAATTTTCTGTCCCACCAATCAGCTCCCAAATAACCACACAGAGACTTCTTATTAAAATACATGACCAACAAGACAAAAGCATATTCTTCTTGATGGTCATGATAACAGGATAAAGAACTTGCATGAATTATTTTGTAGTGACATAACAAACATCATAATGAGTCATCAAACTCAGAAACCCAGGGAAACAGCATATGGAAACACAGAAATTAGGCAATGCTGCTCACAAAGAGCATGTGTGTACACAGTCCCATATAAAACAGTGAAATGTTGGCTTGAATTTCATCCCTTTATGTCTTACTCTTCACATCCAATCCATCAGCAAACCTTCAAAATATATTCATAAAGCCTGATGTGGAGGCATACATTTTTTTTTATCCCCAAAGGGTCATTTGAGTTCATCATTTCAAGACCAACCTAAGAAACATAGCAAGATGCCATTTACATTTTTTATAAATTAGGTTGGGGGTGTAGCTCAGTGGTTAGAGTGCTTGCCTAGGAGATGGTTTGCTCCTAAGCACTACCTAAGCCAAGGAGCATGCCTGTGATCCGAACTGAAGAAGGTGAGGTAGAAGGGTCAGAAGTTTAGGTTATCCTCTGTTATTTAGAGAGTTAGAGGCCAGCCTAGGCTATGTAAGACTCTCTAGAAAGGAGGGGAGGAAGAAGGGAGGGAGGGAGGGAGGGAGGGAGGGAGGGAGGGAGGGAGGGAGGGACAGACGGACAGACGGACAGACGGACAGACGGATGGAGACAGGCTAGAGGGACCAAACAACATGGTTTCAATGTGTTGATGGGGGCCAAGGTGTGGGGTGGTGTTTTTTTTGTTTTTGTTTTTTTTTTTTTTTTGAGACAGGGTCTCACTGTGTAGTACTGGCTGGCATGAAACTCACTATGTATATTATATTGGCCTTGAATTCAGAGTCCTGGGAATAAAGGCATGTACCACCACACCCAATCCAATTTGTGTTTCCCAAATAATTACAGATGTGGGGTCATTCACTGTAGTACAGTTGACCTACCCACCCTGTTAAAGACAACTGACTCTCCCTTTCACAGAAGCTTTCAACTGTCACTAGCTCCTCTAAGTGAAATGTTGACTGGCTTGATTTTGTGCTACACCAAGTATCCTGATCATACCCCCACCCTGTTTTGATTGTCCCTCTTTGTTTTTCAAAGCCTTCCATGTCCTTCCACACCTGCTGCTATCCACCTGGATTAAGCTATTGTCTCCATGTTGCTCCCAACTTCTCCGATTTATAACTCATGATACAGCTGGCCACTTAGATTTTTTCAAAATGCAGATTTGTTTAGTTTCTTATCCAAAAGTTTCCCCTTACCTTCAATGTAAACTCTCTGACACAGTTTAAAAATCCTCAATCCTTTCTATCTGGGAATTTCCCTAGAAGACATGAAAACTATAACAAAGAAACAAGGACAAAGCTGGCAAAAATGGCAAAATATGGGACGATGTGGCGGTTTCAATGAAATTGTCCCCAAGTCTCTTGAATTTGAATACTTGGTCCCTGGTTGGGGGCTCTTTGTCGAGAGTTAGGTGTGGTCTTGCTAGAAGAAGTATGTTACTGGTGGTGGACTTTGAGGTTTCAAAAAGACCCGTGCCACTTAGAGTTAGCTCCCTCTGTCTTCTGTTCGTTCATGAAAATGAGAGTTCTCAGCTGCTGCTCCAGCCATGTGCTACCGACCTGGTACCTCCACTCCGCCATCATAGACCCTAGTCTTCTGAAATGTAAGCCCCCAATAAACTCTTTCTTCTTTAAGTTGTCTTTGCCATGGTGTTTTATTAGAGTAATAGAAGCACAACTAATACAGATGAATTCATTTAAAGGCAGGTTAGACATAGAAATTACTGAACTTGAATATAAAGTGTGAAAAATTGCTTAAGCTGAGAGACAAAGAGGCGCTGGGAGAGACAGAGTGGGAGGAGGGAAGAGAAAGAGGGCTAGAGGTGTAGTTCAGTAGTAAAGCATTTGCCTACTATGTATGAGGACATAGATTCAATCCGCAGGACTGTGGAGGCAGGGAGACATAAACAGAAAAGAGACAGGGTGAACATTTAAGGTACGCAGAATAATACCCAAGGGTTTCACTTGTGCATGAATGTAGTCCCATAGGAGAAAGGAGTAGAATGGAGCAGAAAACATTCGAAGAGATAATAGCTGACAGTCTTTCTAAAATTAGACACTAGCTTACAGACCTAAGGGGCTCAGTTGGCTAAATCTAAAACTACGTGTACCAGAGTCAAACTGCTGAAAATCACTGGGAAGGAGAATAGCTTGAAAGAACATCTGCCTGCTTACCAAACATTACATCAGGGGTACGATGACACAGAACTTATGGAGTGAATCTCTCTCTCTCTCTCTCTCTCTCTCTCTCTCTCTCTCTCCACATAATCATATATGTAACTATATATGTTACATATATACATATATATGAGCTACTTTACTGTTAGAGGTTTCTTTTTAAAGATACTTTTTTATTTATGTGTGGGTGTTTGTGTCTGTATATGCCACATGTGGCAGGGGGCATATACCATTTGGGCTCTGCCTCCCCCAGTCAGCTTCTTTATTAGCCCAATCACAGTGACATATATTCACACATTATAAAGGAATATTCCACAAGAGCTCCTCCCTTTCCTCCCTCCAAACCCCCTACATACCCCTCCCCACTCTCCTTCAAATCCATGGCCCCTTTTTTGATAATTGTTATTTCATGCATATATTTGTATATGTACACATACATATTCCTAAATATAACCTGTTGAGTCCATATTTTACTTGTATGTATGTTTTCAGAGCTAACTGTTTGGCCCTGGACAATCAACTGCTGTGCTCTTCCTTGGGGAAGACCACCTTTCCTGCTCCCAGATTTTCTCAGTTGCTTGTAGTTCTTTGTAAAGGGTTGAGGCCTCATGGACTCTTTCATATTCATTTGGCATGAAAATCAGTGTCATCCTTGTTCAGCTCACATTTGGGCAGTCACATTGATGAAACTTTATGAAGGTAGCTTCTGATGTTACTAGGAGGCACAATCTCACAGCAAATCCACCAGTTCTCTGGCTCTCACAATCTTTCCACCTCCTCTTTTGCAATGTTAGCCTTAGGTGTGGGAGCATTTTGTAGATCTATCCTCTGGGACTATGCCCCACAGCTCTGCATTTTGATTGGTTCTAGTTTTCTGTAGTAGTTTCCTTCTGTTGCAAAGATAATTTTTCATAAGAGATGATGATTATACTTATCTGTGGATATAGGGACAAATGTTTATAGATTGTTATTAAGGATTATGCTAAATTAGTAAATTAGTGGTTGTAGATTCTCTGCCAATAACCATGACTTCACTAGTCCTAAATAGTTAGCTAGGTTTCCAGCATCAGGCACTGTTTTCCTCTTGTTAAGAAAATCAAGTCCAATTAGTAGAATTATGGTTACTGCCAAAGTATGTATGCTACTGTTGCATCTTTAGGGTGATCTTGCCATCCTAACTGTTGATACGGTTCATAGGTGCCACAACTGGGTAGGATTGTGGTTGCCTCCCTCCTTTGGAAGCTTGCATGGTGCTTCCTGGTACCATAAAAGCTGGTCCTTGGGAGGAGGTATTCAGGTCAGTACCAGCTCAGGGGTTTCTGGACCCTGTTTCTTTTGTGTATGGTGTCTTCAGCAATAGGGACTTACTTTCTACCTCTCAAGGGGCAGGGTGGGTGGTAACCAAAGGCAACAACAATAGGCTGTATGCTTTGGCAGTCTCTTAGCCATGACCAGCAACTCAAAAGAGGGCTTCTCATGTCTGGTATTGGATTTTTGTTAGGTTGTCTTTGTCTCTTGGAAGGAGTACCATCAGCCTAGATGAGAAAAGTTCATTAAAATTATACATGTATATTTATACTTAAAATTATATGTATTTTAAGTAAAAAGTTACTAGTGTGATTCCTTGTAGATGATTTTCTTTTTGTGAAAGTTTATTCATTTGTGAATGTATATATTTCTGTGTATGTACCTGTATGAGTTTATGTGCACTGTGTTCATGCAGGAATGAGGTTTCAGGCAGTTGTGAGCTACCTGATATGTGTGCTGGGAATTGAACCTGGCTCCTCTAGAAGAGCAATGAATGCTTTTTTTTGGGGGGGGGGTTTCGAGACAGTATTTCTCTGTGGCTCTGGAGGCTGTCCTGGAACTAGCTCTTGTAGACCAGGCTGGTCTCAAACTCACAGAGATCTGCCTGCCTCTGCCTCCTGCGTGCTGGGATCAAAGGCGTGTGCCACCACTGTCTGGCAAGTGCTCTTAACCACTGAGCCATCTCACCAGCCCGGATTGTCTTGATTATGTTAATTGAGGAGGAAGACGAGTCTGTTGTATGTGGCATCATGCTCTAGGTTTCAGTCCTAGACTGTATAAGAATGGAGAAAAAGTAGGAAGCAGACATGCATTAATTCTTTCTTTGCTTCTGACTGTGGGCGTGACTAGATGCTTCAGGTTCCTGCCTTGACTTTCCCCACAAGGCTGGACTTGGAATCCTCCACAGGCATGGTCAGACAACCTGGTCTAGACAAACCATTGTTGCAAATCCCTTTCCAACTGATCAGGCTGACAATAAAAACTAACCAGCATATGCAAGGAGTAAAGAGAGTAAAGGGATCAAACTTAGAGCCTGACCATGCTAGTAAAGTACTCTACCCCTGAGCTATCCATAACCTTTGGGAAGCCTGGTTCACTGCAGAGGTCTAACTTACTACATGGTCCTTTGAAGTAGATATGGTCTGAATAATTTGTCTTTATTGTTAGATTTTAAACCTAAACACATTAGAATGGATATCAGGCTCATCCTTATAGGGGATGTGGTAGACAGAAAAGTCCCCCAAAGATCTCCACAGACTCTGTGAACATACTATATCACCTTATGCAAGGGAGCTTTGATGGTGTGGTTAATTTAAGGATTTTGAGATAAGGGAATACTCTGGTGGACCTGACATAATTACAAGGTCCTTAGTCTGACACAGGACAAATTAAAAAGATATGAAGATAGAGAGAGGGACAGAAACACACACACACACACACACACACACACACACACACACACACACACACACACACACTGAGAGAAAGAACAGTATTTGGAGGAATTCAGGCAGCTTCTAGAATGTAGGAGAAGCAGTGGACAAACTCTCCCAAAGAGAGCATAACACTAACACTGTCAACACTTTGATCTTAGAGCCTCTGCTCTCTTGCACTGTGAGATAACAAACCTGTGGCTTTAAGCCAAAGCGGTGGGGGTAGCTGAGTCTTTCCTAGTTCTCTCTAAAGATAATTCTGATACTTTAAAAGGTTTTACAGGGTTCAGGAGATGGCTCAATAGACAAATTACTTGCTGTGCAAGTGTGAGTGTTTGGATCTGCAGAGCCCAGGTAAATGCTGGAGATCTGCCTGCCATTCTAGTTTTTTTGGGGAAGATACAGGGAATCCCCAGAGAAAGCTTTATTGGTGAGCTCTAGGTTCAACTGAGAGATCCTGCCTCAATGAATAAGGGGGAGAGTGATCAAGGACAACTCCCATGTCAGCCTCAGGCCTCCACATGAACATGTGCATACATAGTCACCCTCTCCGGAAAAAAAAAAAAAGTTAAAGATTATTGATCATAATGGCTCATGCCGTAATTCCAGCACTCAGGAGGCTGAGACAGGAGGACTGTTTGTGATTTGAAAGCCAGCTTGTGCTACATAATGAGAATTCGTCTCACAAATTTAAGATAATATTACATTTTATTTATTATCTATTATTATTATATGCAGTAAAATGGACTTTTCCCTCCCTTCAAGTTATTAGGAAAGGCCACCTGTTGATTACTCGTTACACAGTTTACGAGTAATTTTTAAGGTGAATATGTTTCTTCCTGCTTTTCTGCTGAGAATTTTGAGGCGTAGATAGAAAGGACACCTCTGAAGAACATAGCTAGGATGTGAGTATGTCTTCCAAAGCCAGTGCAGGAACCTAACTGCCCCTAACCACCTCACACTGGATACCCAGGTGAACGCTGCCTGTCACTTCACACAACCGCGACGGGGCACTTGCCCTGTCCAGGAAGGCTCAGTTGGCTTGCTGAGAATGGCAGCAGCAGCATCTGCCTGGGACTGGCCTTCAGTGGGCTCCCGCAGAGAGCTAAAGCTGACAGCTGGGGACCTGCTTCATTCCTTTTCTTTTCTGCGTTCTTCTGGGGCTCCTCTTGCTCTGAAATACTTTTGTCCTACTTTGGTGCTGACTCAGAATGTTTTTGTTCTTTGCATCATTCCAAACTGCACTACTTTATTTGTTTACTTTTGTTTTTTTTATTACATGGTGTGGGGGGGTGCAAACATAGGCATCAGTTCTTTCTCTCCACCATGTGGTCTTAAGGATTGCACTCAGGCTGTCAGGGGTGGTAGTAAATGCCCTTACCTGTTGAGCCATCTGGCCAGTCCGTTGTTTATCTTTAAACCCTTCTGTTTTCTGGGGCTGGACAGGTAGCTCAGCTGGCAGAGTGACACGAAGCCCTAGATCTAGTCCTCAGACTAAATAAGGCTGGCAAGGTGGTATATGCCTGCCATCCTAGCACCTAGGGGTCAAGACAGGAGTGTCAGAAATTCAAGGTCATAGTAAGTTGGGGGCTACCTGACTCTCTCAAAATGAAAACTTCTGAGCCCGCCAGTAGTGGCGCATGCCTTTAATCCCAGCACTTGTTTGGCAGAGGCAGGTGGATCTGTGAGCTCAAGGTCAGCCTGGTCTATAGAGTGAGTTCCAGGACAGCCAAGCATACACAGAGAAACCCTGACTCAAAAAAAAAACAACAACAAAAAAAAAAAAAACAAGAAAGAATTCTGTTTTCTAATTTTGTTTCATTTGCTTGTTCCTTTTCAGAATGTTTATTTTGTATGGAATTTCAAAAACATTTGATTTGATTTTTATTTAATTTTTTAATCCAGTTTTTTCAATTTTTCTTCCTTTATTTTTTTCTCCTCCTCAGCTACTACACCATGATGCGTACTGTTTTTGTTTTTCTGGTTTTACTCGTTTCAGTCAGTGTGATGTCTATTCTTGGTTGTCAGCTTGGTTACATGTGGAATTAACTAAAATCCAAAAATGGCTGGGCACACCTGTGAGGGATTTTTGCTTAATTTGAAGTGGAAATATGTACTTCTAATCTTTGAGGTAGGAAGTAACGTTTTTAATCTGGATCTTTTGAGCTGGGAAAACCCACTTCTAATCTGGGCCACACCTTCTGCTGGAAGCCTATATACGGACATGGAAGAAGGCAGCTTTTGTTTGCTCTTTGGCTGCTTGCTCTCCCCTCACTAGCAAGCCCATTCCTTCACTGGCAGTAGAGCCTACTTCTTTGGGATTCTAGCATGTACTGAGCACCAGCTGAGACATCCATCTTTGTGGATCGAACAACTACTAGATTCTTAGACCTTCCATTCACAGGTAGTCACTGATGAATTAGCTAAACCACAGCCTGTAGGCCATTCTAATGAATTCCTTTTCTATTTGTAGAGAGATTTACTCTGTAAGTTCTGTTACTCTAGAAAAACCTAATACCATCAGTTTCAGCAATACTTTACATTTTCAATTCTTTATGTTTCCTTTTGTAATTTCTACTCTTAGACTTTTAGTCTAGTTTATTTCTGAATATGTTATTTTAGTTTGGGGAATTACTTATTCTTTTACGTGCAGGTTCTTGTGTGCGCATGCATGCTTGTTGAAGTCAGAATCAACTGTAAGCACTTTACCTCAGGGGAACTGAAACCAGGATTTCATGCACACTAGTAGGATCCTATGAGCTAAGTTACAACCTCAGCTATAGGACCATTTTTTCAAATTACATTTTATTAGTGTGTGTGTGTGTGTGTGTGTGTGTGTGTGTGTGTGTGTGTGTACACGTACATGCCATAGCACTTGTATGAAGATCAGAAGACAACAACTTGCTGGAGTCACTTTTCTTCTTCACCACATGGGTCAGGCTTAATGCCTTCACTCACTGAGCCATCTTATGGCCCCTAAAGTTTTTATGTGTTTGTTTTTCAGATACTACACCAAACCCTGGGCTGTGTGCAGTTACCAAGTACCCTACCATTGCGATACACCTCTGCCATCTATTAGCCGACTCCTCACTGACATCTACAATTAAACACTTCCTCCTTTGAGGCTGACCCACTGTCTTCCATCACCTTCCTGCTTTTTCCTTTCTGCTGCCATCCAGTTGGTTCCATGTAGGAAGCACAGAGGTCTTTGTGGTCACAGGTAAGCACTAGCAGAACCTGGAATGCAAGCACACAGGGTCGGTCCTTCAAGGGAAGGACCACAATAATAGTTATCTGCCCAGAAGGCTGGGAGCTGACGTGCTTACTAGCCTGGAGATCTTGGCTCTGTCTGTGTGGCTAGAGACATTTGGGCATAGAATCTTTCCCTAGACCTTTATTGTAAGCTTGTTTTTCTCCGTCAGCCTATCTTTATGGAAAACGGCACATGTGCTTTACAAAAAGTTTCAGTAGTCACATCTAATCTTTATTTAGCTTACTTTTTTCCTCAAAGAGATTTGTGTATTTTGTACATAGGTCCCATAAAGGCTTTACCTATATTTAACCTTTTTTTTTTTTTTTTGCATCTTTGTATGCGGCCTCTTCTTGCCTTGTATTTATGTAGGTTATTGAGCTAATCCTTTGAAGTGGGACTTTCATGAAAACTTTTAAGAAAACCAAGACTTGGAATTCTAGGAAGAGTAATCGGGCAACATCTATCAAAATTCCACGAGCATTCACCTTGTCTCTGCAGTTCCATGTATCAGTATAGATGTGTCAGGCTCATGAGCTCATACTTAGTGACTTGGGTAAAGGTGTTCACAAGACAGGGCCAGCTGAAGAAGGAGTGATATAGGGGCTGGGATAGGACACAGCAGAGAAAAAGAAAGGAGATACCTAACTATATAAGAATGGAATAAGTGAAAAAGCCAGTGTAAAATGGCATGCATCATTTAATCCCATTCATATGCTAAAAAATAAATATTATAGGGCTGGGGATGTAGCTCAGTTAGTAGAGCACTTGTCTAGACCACATAAAGCCCTAGGTTTGATTCTCAGCACCATGTAAACCAAGCCTGGTAGTACACACTCATAATACCAGCATTTTGAAGATGGAGGCAAGAGGATCAGCAGTTCAAGGTCACCTTTAGCAACATAGTGAGTTCAAGACCAACCTGGGTTCCAGGAGACCATATCTTAAAAATTAAAATCAGAGATATGATAAAATTGTATTTACTTATGAGTGGGCCATATCCAAAAGGTGATCTCATGTACTGAGCACAAGAATTGTCTCAGAGGTGGAGGATCTAGGAGGAGAAAGAACTACCTTTACTTACAACTTTGCAGTCAATTTTAAAAATTCTGTGTGCATATAATATATGCACATTTCTTTCTCGATTTTAAAATAACTGAAATGTCCAAAGTGTTGTGTGTCTTGCAGCAAACACTTGTTCACAGAACTTAAGAGAATTTCTGGCTAAATTTTACTTGTTTATTTATTTGGAGGCTATGTGCATACTACAGTACAGAGGACAACTTGAAGGAATTGCTTCTGTCCTTCTCTGGCCTCAGGTCATCTGACATAGCAGCAAGTGCCTCACCCACCGAGCCATCTCACTGGACCCTAGCTGGCTTTCATATGTTCACTTGCTGTGACCATTCTCCTGGTGAGCTTTCAGCTCACTTTGTTCCACCTGAGTGGCACACAGTTCGAGGACGCTGCTGCTGAGTGGAGGGACAGCATACGTGAGAGCAAAGCTGCAATGACAGCACCAGACCATGCACGTTCCCATGTATGTCACCCTCACATGCCAGAAAAGAGATGTCTAGCAAGTAAATATGTATGAATCTCAGAATCTAAATTCAGGAATATTGAAGTATAATGTTTACTCCCCATGAGTAACTATAAATCCAGTCTCTGACCTAACAAAAAATTTAGTTTCAGTCCTGGCTGGAGTCCTTATCCTTCACACTGTGTTATGGTTTAGGGGCCATCCACTGACCCAGGGGGCAGGTGAGTGAGCTGCTCATCTGGTCACCAGAGGCAGCAAGGCTCCACTACTCCATGATCCATGCCTTCTAGAGATATGGGCACAGAGCCCAGGGATAAAATGCTAACCTGGTATGCCCAAAGACTCGGGTTTTATCCTAGCATTGCAGGGGGCAGGGATTGGGGCAGTAAGAGAGATGGGCATCTTGATGGAGTCAAAAGATAGTGAAAGAACTAGGGAAATGGTCCAGTGGATACAGGGCTTGCCTTGAAAGCATGAGGACCTCAGTTCAGATCCCCAACACCCATGTAGAAGCTGCTGTGGCCTCAAATAGCCATAATCTCAGCACTGGGTTGAGGGTTGAGGATGGCAGACAGAGGAGAATCCAGGGATTCAACGACAGCCAGTCTAGAGGAAATAGTGAGGCTCAGTGAGAAACCCTGTCTCAAAATATAGGTTGAAAAAAAAAACATTTAAAAAAGGGTGTCAGGGGGACTGACTGAGGAAGGTATAGTGAAGTCAACTTCTGGCCTCCACATGTGCCAGCACAGGTGAATGAACAGATACTCAACACACACACATAAATATATTACACATACTAACTAATGAGTACTCAACACACACACATAAATACATTACACATACCAACTAATGAATACTCAACACACACACATAAATACATTACACATACTAACTAATGAATATTCAACACACATAAATATATTACACACTAACTAATGAATACTCAACACACATATAAATATATTACACATACCAACTAATGAATACTCAACACACACACATAAATACATTACACATACTAACTAATGAATACTCAACACACACACGTAAATATATTACTCATACCAACTAATGAATACTCAACACACACACATAAATATATTACACATACCAACTAATGAATACTCAGCGCACACACATAAATACATTACACATACTAACTAATGAATACTCAAGACACACACATAAATATATTACACATACCAACTAATGAATACTCAACACACACATAAATATATTACACATACCAACTAATGAATACTCAACACACACAAAAATATATTACACATACCAACTAGTGAATACTCAACACACACACATAAATATATTACACATACCAACTAATGAATACTCAACACACACATAAATATATTACACATACTAACTAATGAATACTCAACACACACACATAAATACATTACACATACCAACTAATGAATACTCAGCACACACACATAAATACATTACACATACTAACTAATGAATACTCAAGACACACACATAAATATATTACACATACCAACTAATGAATACTCAACACACACATAAATATATTACACATACCAACTAATGAATACTCAACACACACATAAATATATTACACATACTAACTAATGAATACTCAACACACACACATAAATATATTACACATACTAACTAATGAATACTCAACACACACAAAAATATATTACACATACCAACTAGTGAATACTCAGCACACACACATAAATATATTACACATACCAACTAATGAATACTCAACACACACATAAATATATTACACATACCAACTAATGAATACTCAACACACACATAAATACATTACACATACTAACTAATGAATACTCAACACACACACATAAATATATTACTCATACCAACTAATGAATACTCAACACACACACATAAATATATTACACATACCAACTAATGAATACTCAACACACACATAAATATATTACACATACTAACTAATGAATAAATAAGACAGTGACAACCCCGGCCTTTGGGGAATGGCCCTTCTCTATTTTTAAGTTCCTGTGAGGCTCTGTGTTTATGTCATGGATTTCTCTTCCCTTCCCAATTCATAATAGACCTATGGGATTCTGAGGCTTCTGTTTCCACTCCATCATATATTTCCCTTGAGACAAGAATGTTAAGCTACTTAACATCTCTATTCCTTAGTTTCCTCATCTTCAAATAGAAATAATAATAGTGCTGACCTAAAAATGCTGTGGGGAGTGTTGGAGAGATGACTCAGTGGTTAAGACCACCAAAGTTCAGTTTCCACACCTAGATGGATAGCCTATGACTCCAGTTCCAGGGGATCCTGGCATCTTCTCACCTGCTTAGGCAAGTGCATGTCTGTGAGGATTTGCTCACGCAAGCATGCACACACACACACACACACACACACACACATAAATAAATAAATAAATAAATAAATAAATAAATAAATTCTCTTAAACTGAGTGCTAGGAATTCAGGCATTCAGTTTTTATTTATGCTGTGGATCAAGCCCATGGCTTTGTGCATAGCGAGAGTGCTAGAGAAGCACGATGCAGATGGCTACATCCCCAGCGCCTGTCTGGTCTTTAATAGAAAAACTTCCTGACCTCTGTGAAAGGCCAGAGGAGTGTTAAAAGCCAAGTGGGAATAAGGCCACAGGGAAATAAGAAGGGTCAGAGGGAATCATCCATGAGTCCACGTTTTATTCAAAGGTTAGACTATGGAGGAGAGACACTGTGTCCAGGTATCCTGGTCTGGTAAGTATGCTAGCATCAATCAAGATGCCTGGACATGTTAGAGCCCAATAAATGTTTATGCCAGTGCCTGATGAACTATATTCCCAGCAGGGAAAGCACTTCTCTGAGTGACGTGGAAATAACACTGTGTGGCTTCCAAGATCAGATTCTAGGGAGCATTGTAATTTTTGCTTTCGCTGGGGTGCTGCCCTTTACCAACCATGCTCTGAGGAAGCCCAGACTAGTCTAGAAAGACCACATGGAAAAGAATTCAGAAACCCCAGCTGACTCTAGCTTGTGTCGAGATGACAAGCAAACAAAACAAAACACAACAACAGCAAAACCCTTACCAATGCAGTTGCCTAAACTAGTCTTGAACTCATTGTATATAGCCCCCCCCCCCACGCCTGCCCCAGGAAGGCCCTGAATTTGTGATCTTTCTGCGTCAGCTTTACAAGCAGCTGGGGTCACAGGCCTATAGCACTACATTGGGCTCAATTCCTTCATTAACCATAATTATGTCTTTTGCTCTGCCAATGACTCCTTGAGGAAAAGCCAGTTCTCAAGCCCTCATCTCTCAGTAACACCCCGTAGACACCACCATTCTATCGCACCATTTTAGTTTCATATTCTGCTTTTCTCTCAAATCCTGGGCACTCGCTAGACCATGGTTCAGAAAGCCAAGGTTAGGGTATAATCTTTCTTTCGTTTTTAGCCCTAAAAAGACTAGGTGTTCTATAATTGTTAGCTAATTAAACAAATAAGTAAATGAAAAGAGGTTGAATGACTCTAATTTTTTAAATGTAGCATTTATTTATATATGGGGTTGTACATGTGCCACAGGGCTTAACTTTGTGTATGTTGATGTCAGAGGACAGCTTACAGGAGTCAGTCCTCTTCTTCCACTATGTGGGCCCTGACAGTGGAATTCAGGTAGTCAGGCTTGGAAGGAAGCATCTTTACCCACTGAGCCATCTCACGAGACTGGATATTGAATAAACTTAGTCTGTCATTGAGCTCTGGCTTCCCCACAAATCTGTACAGTACATGCCTTGTTAGCCAGAACATTTGCAAAAGTTAAACTCTGGGTACCAACAGACACAGCTGCTGACCATCAAGTTATCATATGTTGCCAATCATGAGCTGGGGATGGGGTTCATTGAGGCCTCTTAGCACATACTCTTGTATGTCCAAACGACCTGGACTGCTGATCTTGGCATTTGCAGCCCAGGTAGGCATTTATCACAGTCTGTCATTTCAGTCCTGGTACCCTGCTCATGGCAGTTTTCTTCCCTCTTTCTTTCCTTCTTTCTTTCTTCCTTCCTTTCTTTTTCTTCCTTCCTTCCTTTTTTCTTTTATTGAAAATAGTTTTTTTCCGTAAAATATATTCTGATTATGGTTTCCTGCTGTGGAATAATACTTTTTGTACACTGTGAAGATTTGTCACTCAGATTGGCCTAATAAAAAGGTGATTGGTTGATAGCCAGGCAGGAAATATAGGCAAGACAATCAAACTGAGGACGCTGAGATTAAGAAGGGTGGAATCAGGAGAGTTGCCAGCAGATGCAGAAACGCAAGATGGGCATGCCGTACTGAGAAAAGGTACCAAACCACATGGCAAAGCATAGATAAGAAATACGGGTTAATTTAAGTATAAGAGTTTGCTAGTAACAAACCTGAGCTATTGGCCCAGCATTTACAATTAATATAAGCCTCTGTGTCAGTTATTTGGGAATTGGTGGGTGGGAAATATCTGCCACCAGTTTCCCATCTCTTACACCTTCCAGTTTCTCCTCATCTTCCCTCCCATCCCTCATTAGAAAACAAAGAGACAGTTAAGGAGTAATAATAAGATAAAAGCAAACAAATCAGAATAGGACAAAGCAATCATTCAAGAAAAAGAGCCAAAGAAAAAGCATAAGATACAGAGATACACATGTATCCATATGCAGGAATCCCATAAAAACATAAAACTAGAAGCTATACCATATATGCAAAGGACCTGTAAGGTTTTTAAAAAATGTCCTGACTTAACATTGTGAACCAAAGAAATTCCAAAGATGCCATTGAGTTCATTTTGTGTTGGCCATCTATGTCTGGGCATAGGATCTACTCTTAAGAGTGGTTTATTTTCCCAGTGAGATTCCCTTGGGAAAAAAAAAAAACTCATTTATCATTGCAAGTGGCTATCATTTGAAGATAATGTCTGGGTTAGGAATAAAGCATGTGTCCACTTCTCCTTTCAGCCCTAGGTCTCCTTCTGGTGCAGACCCAGGCAGGCCCTGTGCATGCTGCCTCAGTCTGTCTCTGTGAGTTCATATGTCACCAGTCCTCTTGTGTGTAGCAGGCCTTGAGTCCTCGGTGCCCTCAATCCCCTCTGGCTCTTAAACTTTTTCTGTCTCCCCTTCCACAGAATTCCCTAAACACTGAGTCAGGAAGAAGAAAGGCTGTTTCTTGTTGCTCCTCCCAGTATTAGCTGTAACTGTCTAGTCCCAACATTGTTTTAGCAGCAAAATAACTAGTTATCCTTATCTATTATCACTGTCCTTAGCTCTTGATTGTGGCTATAAGCTGCTGCAATGTCACCAGCCTGTACCTCAGAATTGCTGATCACCTGTTCTCTTTATTGCATGCTTGCAAAAGCTAATGTCTGGCAGCTAGTCCATAGATGCTGATCAACAGATTTTCACAGAGGGCTGGGGGCATAGCATAACTGACAGAGTGCAAGCCTGATATACACAAAATCCTGAGCTTGATCCCCATACCTCATAAACTGAACATAGTAGAACACACACCTGTAACCCAGCACTTTGCAGGTGAAGGCAAGAGTTCATCCTCAGATACATAGCAAGTTTGGGGGCAGCCTGGGTTATATTAGAGAGACCCTATCTAGAAAAATAAATATATTGTCAAAATTGTAATTGTAATTACATTACAAAAATGTAATATTTTGTCAGTCAAGAAGGTAGAGTTCCATCCAGATCGATGGGACCCAAACGTTGATGCTCCAGATAACCTTGAACTCATCACAGTCTCATTGTGTAGTGGTTTGAATAAAAATTCCCCTCATCGGCTCTGGCTTTTGAACGCTTGGTCATCAGTTGGTAGCAGTGTTTGGTTAGGGTTGGGTGGTGCATCTTTGTTAGAGGTGCATGTTTGTTAAACCATAACAGTGGGAACAGCTTTACAATTAAAACTTCATGTCACTTCCAGTGTGTTCTCCCTGCCACCTTCTCTCTTTCTGCTTTGTGCTTGCCATTGAGGATGTGAACTCTCGGCTTGCTGTTCTGGGTGCGTTGCCTACTACTGGCTGCCATGCTTCCCCACTTCTATAAATTGCCTTGGCCATGGTATTTTATCAAGCAGCAGAAACATAATTGTGACAAACATATCTCCCTGTGCCATGACAAATGCAACTATGCACAAATTAGCCAATCAGCATTTTATTAAACCAATTTGAGCCACAAATTTTTACAGTAATACAAGAGCAAAAGGCAGAGAGTGAGAGGCCTGTCTTCCTAAGCTGGGGTGTTTATCATCTCCTGCTTCTCCAGCCTTTGGACCACAGGGCCCACATTAACCTCCTCTTCTCTTCACCCTTTGTTCTTAGGCTATTGGACCGGGAGTTACTTGGTTCTCCTGCTTCTGGTCTTGTACTGAATTATGCCACAGGCTTCCTGGTTCCTCAGCTTGTAGACAGCAGAGGGGTAAGTTCTTAGCTTAAAAATTACATCACACACACACACACACACACACACACACACACACTCAATCATACATGATATACATGTTGAGAGTAATATACATTACATACACAAGAGAGTACATACGTAAACACATACACTATTGGTCCTTTTACTCTGGAGAACCCTAGAGTACGGTATTAACCTGGAGCTCCCTTCCCTGTCATTGGCAGAAGCCATACCCTTGCTTACCTGCTGCCCTTCAGAGGTTTGGGTGGTTTTAGTTAGCAAGCTTCCCCAAAGGCAACATCTCCCCTCCAGTCTTATCCGTGCCCCTGAGGGGCTCTAGGCAGCACCTCTGCTCAAGCTGTTTATTCTGCCAACCCTCTACAAGGCAAAGAGCGTGAGCAGGCCGGCAGCATGAGCCAGGTACAATCTGGAATTAGATTACCAACCAGCCATGTGTGTCTCTTGTCTCTGAAAAATTGAGACAATTATTAGAATTTGGGGAACTTCCTCCTTCCTTGTACCTATATTCAGTGTCAGTCATTATCAAGTATTCCTCTCATAAAGGTGACAGGGCTTGGGCATGGTGGTGCATGCCTGCATTCCCACAACAAGGTGGAAACAGGGTGAATGAGAGGATTGTAACTAAGGGGTGTAGTTTGAAGTAGTCTCTTTTAATTGAATTATATAATCATATCTCTACTGGGTGTACCCCTTCCCATAATGCATCTGATTTTCACCATATTTATGCCAAATTATACATAGGCATAAGATTATGAATAAGAGATTCTTCCTAAAAGTTCACTTTGAGGACACAGTTTGCCTCACTGAGCATCTCTCTCTCTCTCTCTCTCTCTCTCTCTCTCTCTCTCTCTCTCTCTCTCTGTCTGTCTCTGTCTCTCTCTGTCTCTCTCTGTCTCTCTCTCTCTCTCTCTCTCTCTGTGTGTGTGTGTGTGTGTGTGTGTGTGTGTGTGTGTGTGCGTGTGTGTAAGGAACACAGGCAAGGGTCTTAGACTGACTAGCACATCATTTTTAGAAGGGAGAGTGCACTTATACCTCAAGCCAAGTGGAGTCCCAGGTTGCTGAACTAGTCCCTATGCTTGCCTACCTCAGTGGTACAAAAAATCTCGGCATTTTCTCCTCACTGTGTCTGGATGGAAACTCTTTGCCCCAGTATTTTTTCACCTCATTGCTCTCTGTGAATGCTCCCCTAGCCTTCTCAGGAACCTTGAGTCTGTGTGTTGTCTCTTTCAAAGCACTCACCTCCACAGTTTTGGAGACATCAGAACTTTTCTTCATGTCCTACCACCACTTCAGTGAGTTGAGTGCCCACCCAACCTCTGCTTGTTCTCAGGTCCTTTCTGATCCTTTCCCATGAAATTACAAAAGTCAGGACAGATCCTGGGATATAAGAATTCTCCCTTGGAAAGGTCACTAATGAATTCCTGAGTTACCTCAGTTTTAGATCTAGTCAGTCCTACACTGGGATTGAATGCATTCTAGGCAAACACTGTACCAGTGAGCTACGTGCCCATATCTTAATGTCAGCAGATATCAATACCAGTAATTATAGGCACTTGTGGTCACATGATGAAAGAAACCCTATGTACTATGGAGCAGACAAGAGAGGTGACCTAAATTCTGTGTGTTCTAAACCATGGCTAATATGACCCTTTTAAAGGTTACCCTCAAGGAAATAAGATAATTGTTCACGTCATGGGTGTGCATTAAGCTGTAAAACCACAGCAATTTCTGGAAAATAGCTGGATCAGGTTTGTTTATATTATCAAAAGGCATTGCCAGGCAGGGTCCCACTCCAAAAGAAAACAAGAAAAAATGCAAGCAGACTGTTCTTATTAGGAAAAGACAACAAACTACTGATATCATCAAAACAGAATTTTATAAAACTACTAATTTGCTTAATTTTTTGAGGATTTACATATTTCTACCACAATAAAGTTTAATATGGTCCCATGTAGTCATTATTTGTATCCTCAGCCCCTAACAGAAGCTTCCTTTATCTGCTTTTGTGATGATTGCATTCTGGCACCAGTGTAGGGTAGTATAGGTAACACAAGTGGGACATTAGCTCCCAGAGCATGCCAATCCATCCAGGAATGGACACAAGAGAGCAATGTGGCCTTGGTTTTCCCGGGAGCCATGATCTGACAGCCATGATACAGCACCATCAACAGACCCAAGAAACAATGACACCCAAGTCTAGCTTACTGAGCCAGCAAGTTTAGTCGGGGTTAGTTATGGGAACATGGGTGAGAGGTGACTTTCAGGGATGTCCAACTTATACGTAACCCTACCACCAAGAAGCATCTCCCTCTTACATATTTTTGGCGAAGGGTTAGACCTCATGCACCACTCTGGGAACCCTCAGTCTCAGGGCCTAATCTTGAAGGGTCTCCTGTGAGTAAGCACAGCTGCTCTGGATAGCCATGTCATGCCCAGAGGACAGAGTTCTATAACACTGACCACAACTTTTCTGTGGGATTGTCCTCATCAGAACTTGGAAAAGAGCCTTGCTTTTTCGCTGGTTGCAGACCATAGAGATGTAAAGCTGGAACTTTCCATGGCTAGGTCCCCTATCCCACGAGGGAGCCAGTCTATGAAAATGAAGCTAACAAGAAGACAGATGAGATCAGGTGTGGTCAAGGATGACTGTAGACGGCAGATCCTCGAAACACAAAAGTTCAGGAATGAGACGGAGAGATGGCTCCGTGGTTAAGAGAGCACACTGCTCTTGCAGAGGATGATGGTTAGTTTCCCAGCACCCAAGTCTAATAGCTCACAGCCACTGCAACTCCAGCTCCAGGGGATTTGGCCCTATTATGGCCTCTGCACTCATGTACACACACACACACACACACACACACACACACACACACACACACACACACACACACGCAACCTGCTGAGTCCATTTTTGTTGTTTGTGTATGAACAGTTTCAAGGCTAACCACTCTGCACTGGACAATCTTTTAAGAAATAGTTCAGGATCTGGGTGTGACGGTGTACACCTTTAGTCCCAGCACTCGGGAGGCAGAGGCAGGTGGATCTCTGTGGGTTTGAGGCCAGCCTGGGTACAGAGTGAGTTCCAGGACAGTCAGGGTTACACAGAAAAAGTCTATCTCAGAAAGAAAGAAAGAAAGAAAGAAAGAAAGAAAGAAAGAAAGAAAGAAAGAAAGAAAGAAAGAAAGAAAGAAAGGAAAGGAAGGAGTAAGCTCAGGAATAATCCTGGCAGAACATAAACTCTGTATCCAGTCGAACCTCTCCCCCCCTCCTCAGTGCATTTCTGCATTGCCTCACCCTTGTTGAAGAGTCTTAA
Organism: Cricetulus griseus; assembly: GCF_003668045.3. Classification (NCBI taxonomy): domain Eukaryota; kingdom Metazoa; phylum Chordata; class Mammalia; order Rodentia; family Cricetidae; genus Cricetulus; species Cricetulus griseus. Next base: position 63,360,872 of record NC_048601.1, read on the forward strand.
TGGGCAAATCCCTGTAAGCAGAAGCCATATCTTATATTGATTTGAGCTTCATCACATCTACAGTGATAAGAGTGAGGGTTTGTTTAAAAGCTGCCCATGGATTAAAAACTAACAGAAGATAATTATCTGAATCAAATCTAACTGATTAATTTCTTTGAAATCTCCAATACAGCCATGCAACTGTACACAGGCATACGTTACACACCCACAAGCAGATCTACTTTGGCATTCTTCTTTTAGTAGGCTGGGAGAGTGTTACTATGTGCATGACCAACTATATCCACACATATAATCAAATACTTCCTTCTTTAAAGGTCAAAGTGTTCCAAATCGAGTTCTTAGGAAATAAAATCAGAATTATATACAACATGAAGTAAGAAAAGCTGCCATTCCTGCTCTCTTTTTAATCTAGGGGCTGTGCTTTGTATTACTATTCCTCTCCTTTGCTTCCTACAAAATCCCATCTGGTAGAGATAGCATTGCCCAAATTTCACAGAAGAGGGAGTTGAGGAGGTGAAGCCTGAGGTTACCTGTCAGTTAGATGCAGACTTCAAACTCAAGCCCATTCCCAGGTTGCTTGTATCATGCTGCCTCCTGGTGGCCTGTTGACTTCTCCTGCGGCATGCTAGTCCATTTCTCAGAACATTCTCTATGTTGTCTAGAATCAAAAAAGGTACTGAGCAAAGGAAGTAGGCACGACCATTCTACTGGAGGTTCATTTGTGGGGAGGCAGGTAGTCTCTCTGCTTATAAGTAGAATGCCAAAAATGATTGATAATCTCAAGGCTGATTTTCTTTGTGAGGGTTGCAGGAGGCCAATGAGGATGAAGAGAGGACAGTGGCAGGGGTGTCTGGAGGACTAGGGGTCATAAAGTGGTAGTAGGTAAAGGCAAAGGAGGAGGGTGAAGGGGCTGGGCAGTTGTTGGAGCTCTCACTGAGTCCTAGAGCTGGGAGGGGAGAGAGATGACCATAAGATTCCCTAGTATGACAATCCACGAGCCCTTCCTCACTTAATCAGCAGTGATCTTCCATCTCTACTTCCGTACCTGCCTCCAGGTTCCTGCCTAGAACATTTGCCCTGGCTTCCCTCAATGAGCCTGTAAGTCTACATAAACTCCTTTCTCCCCCAGTTGCTTTTGGTCATGGTATTTATCAGAGTGACAGAAAGGCAAACTAGTGAATTATACCAAATGTTTAAGGGAAAAATTATGCTAATGGCCCATAATGGTTTCCAGAAAACAGGAGCCGGAGGAAAACATTGAAACTCAGACTTAACCTATCAGCATTAATCTAATAACAAAGGCAGACATAGCCAATAAAACTATAGGCTGGTATTACTCATGCAAAGATTCTTAACAGGTTTTAAGCAAATTGAACATAACAATATTATAAAATAAGTTAGCATGTTATAACTTCTTAGTGTTTGTGAGCAAACCACCAAGCTGACAGGACTTTGCTGACAGAATAGAGGGTATCGTGACCAAGTACAGTTCATACCAAGCGTGTAAGTCTTGCTTAACTTTAAAAAGTTATTAACGAGCTGGCACGGTGTATATACCTATAATCCCAGCATTTGGGAATCTGGGGCAAGAGGATCATTACAAGTTTAAGGCCACCTTGATTTTTTTGTGACTGTGTATGTTGGGAACGGAACCCAGGGCCTTGTGCTTGATATACAAGCACTCTACCACTGAGCTAAACCCCAAGCCCCTTGATCTACATAGGGAGTTCCAGGCTAGCCAGTCCTACATAGCAAGGCACTGACTAAAGAAATCAAAGAAACACAAAACAGAGTAGAATAATGGAAGTAGATTCTCTCCCTAGGTCTATTACCTATCTAGCCACTGGTTCTTGGTTCCAAACATTGTGCCAATGTCTGTCTCTTTTCTATCACTGTGATAAGACACCATGACCAAGGCAACTTCTAAGAGAAAGCATTTAACTTGGGCCCCACAGTTCCAGAGGATTAGGGCCCATGACCATCATCGCAGGAGCATGGCAGCAGGTGTGACACTGGAGCAGTAGCTGAGCGCTTACATCCTGATTCACAAGCACTAGTGAGAGAGGTCTAACTCGGAATTGCCTGTGATTTTAGAACCTGAAAAGCCCACCACCAGTGGCACACTTCTGCCAACAGGGCCCCACCCTCTAATCCTTCCCAAACAGTTCACCAACTGGAACCAAGCATTCAAATACATGAAACTAAGGGGGTCATTCTCATTCAAACTACCACAGCCAGATATGGCTCCATCTTGAACTGACTCATAATGACTTATCATTGTACCCATAGAGCAATGCAATCCTTAGCTCTCATCAGAGAAGCTTCTTGCAGTTGATGGCAGTTAACACAGAGATGCACAACTGGCCAGTGTGCACAGAATAAGATACTGTTCCACTTTAAATGGAGCATTAATATCACACCCCTCCTCCAATGCTCAGGGACCATCACAGAAGGCGGCGCAGGAAGGATAAGAGCCGGAGGCAGTGCATGACTTCAGAGAAGCAGTGTTTTCCAGACACAACAGTGCCATCCTAACCTTTGCACCCCGGCATAAGCCAGCCACTGATTGTGCGAGAGCTGCTGCTACTCCAGGACAATTCCTAGGGAACACTGACAGCAACCATGTAATTCTCAACAGCTGTGGATTGGCCTGTCCACTCTGAGGGTGGATATGGGAAAGTCAGCATGGTTTCCTTGACAAAAAAAAAAAAAAATCTTATTATCTTTCCTCTGATAATGAAAATCATCAAGTTCACACTACTTTTGTGGGAGCACCTCTGCATTGTAAACAACAACTCTAGATATATCTCTCTCCTCTTTTCCTCTCTCTCATCCCTCTGCCTCTCCCTCTTTCCCCCTTGATCCTTGGGAGAGGGGCATCTCAGATGCTTCTGGCTATTTCCATATGCCACTTCAGAACCATTGGAAGGTAGACATCCTGTTTAGGGATATCTGTTTTTTTGTTTTGTTTTGTTTTGTTTTTGTTTTTCAAGACAGGGTTTCTCTGTGGCTTTTGGAGGCTGTCCTGAAACTAGCTCTTGTAGACCAAGCTGGTCTCGAACTTACAGAGATCCATCTGCCTCTGCCTCCTGAGTGCTGCGATTAAAGGCGTGCACCACCAACCGGCCTGTTTCGGGATATCTGATTACACTATAAAACCCAAGTCTGTGTTAATAAAATCAACCTTGAATCATGGAGCAGAGTCAGCAACTGATTGACAGGCATTAGCCATAGAGAGTAAGGAGGAGCCAGAAAGATGGATAGAGAGACTCACAGGAAGGAGTAGGGAGGGACCTGATATTGAGTGGTCTTTTTGGTTTGGATCACTGCAGAGAGGCTCTCTTGCTGGGTCTCTGACCAAAAAAAGGAAGGTCAGCCAGTTGGTTGCTTCTCAGCCTCTCCGAGCTAGTAGGTTTTCACCCCAACATCTGACTCCCAAGTCTTTATTGATAAACACAACAATAGAGACTTGGTTAAAACTACATTTGGTGGCTGGAGAGATGGCTCAGAGATTAAGAACACTGGCTGCTTTTCCAGAAATCTGGAGTTCAATTCCCAGCACCTAGATGGTGGCTTACAACCTATGATGAGATACGGTGCCCTCTTCTGGCATGCAGGCAGAACACTGTATACATAATAAATAGATTTCAAAATGCCACCAGGCTGAGGCCTGAGTAGCACAATGTCTGCAGGACTATGGGGCTGCAAACAGTAGTTAAAGTAGATTCAAGTGATCCCCTAAGATGGCAGAAAAACAACAACATCCTTTTTCTGTGCAGGATAGAAACTGTGGTTAAGGCAGGTGTGGTAGCTCATGCCTGTAATACTAGCACTTGGGAAGTAGAAACAGGAAAATCAGGAGTTCAAGAACTTCAGCTATGTAGCAACTTCAAGACCAGCTTGTTATACATGAGACCCTGTCTCTTATTCTCACCCACATCTACCAAGACAGACATCATGGGTAACCAAGAAGGCCCTCTTGTCTCCATTGACATGTGACAACAGTGATCCACGACAGCACAAAGGCAGGAGCAGCCACAGGGGGTGTCTGTGCAACAGTGCAACTTTCATACAGCCCCTGACAGTGGGGCCTTTAGCGCTACAATTGGTGCAGCTCTAATAGGAAGTCAGGGTTCCTCATCCTCAGAGCAGCAGCTGCTGTCTGTCGGGCCATCTAAGTCCAGATTCCTGAGCCCTGAAGACCCTGGCTGCTCCTCATGAGGTCAGAAGATACTGATGCCATGGCCACTGTGGCGGTTATAACCTCTGCCTCTCTACTGTTATCATTCTGTTGACAGTTCTGATGGTACCATCTCTGCTCCTGTCACGGCCCAGTGGTTCCCAGGGAAAGCCTGTTCCTGTGCTGTGGCTGCTCTCAGTAGCTCCACCTTCTGTAGCTGTCAAGCTACTACCCTTGCAGCTCTGCCTGCCCAACTCTCAGCTTCACAGTCTCTGCTGTTGCTGCCCCCTTTCCTCTTTTAACCAGGTCAGCCAGCTGACTAAATCAACCAGAAAAGACCAGTCCAGAGAAAAGTTTATTGTCCTGATGCTGCGACATTAGGAGGAAGCAGTGTGAACTAATTACCATACTGTCCAGTTATATATTTTTGTCCACTTGTCACCAGCTAGGATCATCTGGGAAAAAGGAACTTCGGTTGAGAAAATGCTTCCAACAGAATGGCTCATAGGTCAGCCTATGGGCCATTTTCTTCATTAATGGTCGAAGTGGGAAAGCCTAGGCCATTGTGGGTGGTGTCACCAGTGGGCAGATAATCCTGAGTTCAATAAGAAAGCAGGTTGAGCAAGCCATGAGGAGTAAGCCAATAAGCAGCATTCTTCCATGACCTCTGCTTCAGTTCTTGCCTTGAGTTCCTATTCTAACCTAAGTTCCTTCCCACAATGGACTATTAAGTGTAAACTCAAACAGACCTTTTGCTCCCAAGTTGCTTTTGGTTATATCACAGCAATAGAAAGCAAACTAAGGCACTCACCAAATGACCATAGCAGCCTGCTTGTATATCTAGGAATAGTGTATTTGCATCAGCCACAGGAAAACTTTCAGAGCTATGAAGATATGTGAGTTAATAGAGGTCTCTCCCTATGTGTTTACACCAAGCATGATTTTCCCTTTGTACCAGTCACAGCAGTTCCTCCAGGGGCAGTGGTCCCCCATTCTGGCGTGGACAGAAATGGTTGCTGGGTCACCAAGGATTGAGATAGCTACAGCATCTGGGGCAGCCATTTGAAATAGTCATGGCTAGGGCTGCATCCTCAGGAGCCAGAGCAAGCAGCTGGGATCATTGTGCAGTTTTCTCTATATGTATCCATAAAGTACAAACTGTTATAAAGGTGAGTTAGTGGCTGTACAACTGGTAGTCCGGGCAGCAAGAGAACATCTGGCAGCTTCCAAATAGAGAGTCAGGTTGCCATGCCCCCACCATTTTCATGACTATCAGGAAACCTTCATTTTACATCAGGAATCTAAAGATTTGTCATTAATGTGAATAGAGACTTTTAACCATTTTATTAGAGTTTCAAAGAAGAACCACACAGGGCAATCAAGCTATCATTCTTAGCAATAACCCAGAGGAAAAGGATAGAGAAGAGAAAGAAAAGGGCCACACTGTTTGAGTAAGCCAAAATGGAGGTCAGCCACACAACAGTAGATAGCTACATTATGGGGAGAAGAGCATAAGAGATAACCGTAAGGAAGCCCAAAGTGTTAGGGAGACCTGAAGTGTTAAGAAAACATGTAGAAAAGAGAGAAAAAGAAGAAAAGGAAAGGTTACGCTTTTCAGAGTAATTCAGAAAAGCAATCTTTTGTGGTTTGAATAAGAATACCCCCACCACCACCACCAATATGTTTAAACACTTGGTCCGAAGTTGGTAGAACCATTTGGGAAGGATTGAGGGGTGTGACCTTCTTGGAAGAGGTGTGCCACAGAGGTAGCAGGAGCAGGCTTTGAGGTTTGAAAATGCTTGCTTGTGCCATCCCCAGTGTGCTGCCTGCATCCTGTTTCCAGATGTGAGCTCTCAGCTGTTCCTGCCTTTGCTACCTGAACAGATTCTAACCCTCTGGAATCATAAGCTGATTAAATACTTCCTTTTATTAGTCACTTTAGTCATGTGGCTTTATCACAGGAATAGAAAAGTTACTTGTGAAGCTGCATGGCTGCAGCTCTGTAAGACAGCCAATGTTAACAATGCTTTGATAACGCAATGCCCGCCCAGTGTTTAAGGAGGGGTGGGTCTCTTCATCATCTCACCAGGACCTCTGTGTCTCTGGTGTCACATTCAGCTGCTGCTTCTGCATTGCATGCAGGCACGAGACACTCCACCAAGGTACCAAAGTCCTAGAGAGCAAGCACAAACAGGGCACTCAGCTCCCAGACTCCCAGCTTGCTACATCTTTCTATGCTGCCCAGAACCAAGTGTGGTTACTTAAAATTTTTTAGTGAGATGGAGTCTCTTGTAGTCCAGGCTGGCCTCAAACTTGCTATGTATGCAAGAGGACCTTGAACTCTGATCCTCCTGCCTCTGCCTCTTGAGTACTGTGATGACAGACAAGCACTACCACACCTGGTTTATACAGTGCTAGGAGGCAAACCCAGGGCTTCATACAGCCAAGGCACAAGCTCCAACAACAGCACCAGATCCTAAGATCTGGATGTTTAAACTTAAGCTTTTGTTTCTTCTTCGCCTGTTTCCTGCTCTGTAGGCCAGGGAGAATTTTTCACATCTTCTCGGGTGCACACACAAAGGGTCACATTGGTTAACGGTTTAAAACATCTTCCCATTCTTATTTCTTTTCAATTATTTCCTCAGAGATATCTATCTGTCTGAAGTTTCTGGTCTCCTGACAGTCTCTCAAAAAGAGGAAGAGCTTGGGCACCTGGTGACTTAGTAAGAAGCTTCTATGAAAAATCCAATTCCTTTTTATTGCACAGGACACTATTGGGATAGATACAGATGCAGATATCTGATTATTTAATATGCATGTGCCCAATTGCATTGTTAGGTGGCATACGTATCTTTATTGTAACTGAATCCTGTTTTTAAAACAACAAACAACAGCAAAAATCAAGATGCTGGAAAGCTGGACTGATAAGTGGGAATCTGAGCAAACAAGAATGCCATCTTCACAGCCATTCAGAGCGAGCATGTGGTAGGAATGAACCTTGCGTGTCTAGCAGGGCGTGGGGGAGGCCTAGAGAAAGGGAAACAGGCTCTGCGGTCCATAAATAACTCTGGCAGGTCTGTTGTCTGCAGCGAGGACGGGATCTAATGAAGGTGGTGTTCTCGCCCAGGTGCATGTTTTGTTCTCTGCAGGCACAGAGAAAGGGAAGATTCTAGAGATACAGGAGAAGGAAATGAAGTGGGCAGAAGACCCCCTCCCTCAGTGGATCTGTTCATAGGCAGATAGTGGCCAAGCTCCTGCCGAGAAAGCAGGTCATGAATGTAAAGCTTCCAGAAGGAGTTGTGAAATCAGCCTTCCCTCCTGCTATTTAGTGCCACAGATGCACAGATTCCTTCAAATACACTCCACATTTTATTTTAATTATAATGATAGCGTATGTTCAGTCTAAGAGGCACAGAAAATATAGAAAACTCTGAAGACAAAAATTAATTATTATCCAGATATAAATACCATCTTCATGTCCTTCTGTTTATTACAAATGTACCCTCTTATTTTGATTTTTTTATTTTTAAAATAATTTAAGAGACAATAGAGAGGCTCTGTATTTAAGATTTCCTACTTTTCTTCCAGATGAACGGAGCTCACTCCCTGCATCCACACCAGGCAGCTCTTGACTATCTGTAACTCTAGATCCTGGAGATCCAACACCCTCTTCTGGCCTCCTTGGGCAATGTACTCATGCACATACTTCAGACACAATTGCTTAACTTTTATTTAGTGCGCGCACGCATGTGTGAGTGTGTGTGTGTGTGTGTGTGTGTGTGTGTGTGAGAGAGAGAGAGAGAGAGAGAGAGAGAGAGAGAGAGAGAGAGAGAGAGAGAGATTGAGGACATGATGAAGGCCACAGAATATATGGGAGACCAGAAGATAATTTATGGGAGTTGTATATCTTGTTCCACCATTTACCTGCCCAGCCATCTCCTGGCCCTCCTTTTAATTTTCTATTGGAGGGTATTCATTTATTTGAGACAGGTCTCATGTAGTCCAGGCTGGCTTCAAACTCACTATGTGGCCAAGGATGGTCTTGAACCCTATTCTTCCTGCTACCACCTCCTTAGTGCTAGAATTATGGTGTTGAACCACCACAACCAGGTCCTTTTTGTTTTTGAGACAGGGTTTCTCTGTGTAACAGCCATGGCTGTCCTGGAACTCACTCTGTAGACCAGGTTAGCCTCAAACTCACATAGATCCACCTTCCTCTGCCTCCCGAGTGCTGAGATTAAAGGTGTGCACCACCACTGCCCAGCAGACCCTTTTAAATTTTAAACAGGAACATGCCACAAATGGACTGTTTTGTTTTTGTTTTTTAAAAAAACTTTTACATTATATCTTGGTGATAGTCCTATTCCATTTAACATTCATTACTGAAGAATGTCACTAAATGACAATGAAGTCATGGTCTATCTTCTACAGTCTCAAGAGACGGTTCAGTGATCAAGAGTGCTTGCTTCACAACAGCCAGTTTGGATCCCAGCATACCAGTAAAAAACTGGTTCCACACCCACCTGTTACACCCCAAGGCTGTGCGACACAGAGAGGAGTGACTCACTGGGGCTTATTGCTTAGTAGCTACCATCCTAGTTCCAGGCTCGGTGCCTCAAAAGAATAGGCAGAGAGTAATAGAGTAGGACACGTGATATCCTCATCTAGCTTCTACATACACACGCAAACAAAACAAAACAAAACCTCACTGAAACATACAATAATTTAACTAGCCCTATGGTGTCAGACTTCTAATATTTTTTCCTGACTTACAAATAAATGTAATTAATTGTTCACAACCACTTGTCTTAGGTTCCTAACAGTGGAAACACTGGGCCAAATAATACGAATTTCTAGGAAGTCTCTGACGTATGCGAACCTCGGTACCCACCAGACAAGTCTCTACCTACCAAAATGATATCTAAAATGAATTTAAATTTACAGGTAATGTGAGTCCCATGCTGTTGTGGTTTGAATGAGAAATGGTCCCTACAGGCTCAAATACTTGGACACATGGTCCCTGGTTGGTGTACTATTTGGGGATGTTGTGAAACTTCTTAGAAGTGGAGCCTTGCTAGAGGAAGTACATCATTCAGGGTGGGCTTTGGAGATTTAGAGCTTTGCCCCACCTTTCCCTCTTCATCTTCCTCCCTCTCCATTTTTCAGCTCCAAAATTTGCCCCCTTTTTGCCCGCTCTGTGAAAATTGGCCCGAGACCTTTAAATGTTTTCTGTGTCACTACGGTTTTGTCGGTAGGGGCGCTAGAGAGTAGTTACATTGCTGCTGGGCTCCAGACTCTTTCTTTTTGCCATAGTTTCCTACTTTTCCTCTCCGGTCCCCCATTGCACCCAGCGGTCACCAGCGTCCCTTGGCATCACACTGTGGCAGTTTATAGTGAGGTATCTCCAGTGGCACCTCCCCTGAGCAGCTCACCCTGGCCGTCTAAGGCGCCAACTTCCAGCCAGTCCCTTGAGCTCGGAGCTCACTAACCCTTCCATCTTACTGGCTACGGCCGCCCAGGGCCAGCTGCCATCTGCACTCCTTAGCATTCTCTTCTCTTCTTGCATACAATTCCTTGCCACTCCCATTCACAATTTATCTATTTAGTTATTTATTTATAGTGCTGGAAGATGAACCCAGAGCCTCATACATGCTAGGCAAGCACTCTACCCCTGAGGTAGCTCCCCAGTCCCATTGTGGTTAACTCTTTCTATTAATATCCTTATTCAGATCACTCTTCGGACTGACACCCTGAGCTCAGACAGGAGCTTGCCAGTGGATACCACCTGACTTCTCAAGTCAGCCTGGCCCAGCCCCAAACATACTATGCTGCAGGTTGTTGGATTTTTTTTAAGACTTAGTTTTATTATATTTAAGTGTGTGTGAGAGAGGGAGTGCAGGTATCTTCAGAGGCCAGAAGCACTGGATCCTCCTGAAGCTGGAGGCACAGGTGGTTGTGAGTCACCCCGAGGGGGTGCTGGGACTGAACTCTGTAAGTATACTCTGTTAACAGCTGAGTCATCGCTCCATCCCCACTGTGTTGCTGTTTTAAATAATCCAAAGTTTAACTGAAAGTTCTCTGAAATGTTTGGGTTTCAAAGCCTTATTGCACATAATTTAGGAAATAAAGAGCAGGTCCTTTTGAACTACAGCTTCTCTCTCTTTCTGGAAGCTGCCTGCTAAACCCCTACCAACTCAGTGATGTCTCCTCCACCATTTCTTCTCTCCTTCCAGTTGCTATATCCCTGCCCCACCCCGCTCTGTGCATTGTTCCACTGCTGGAAACCAGTAGCCTTGGATTTAACAGTCTCCTTGTGTGGTTAGCAACCTTGTAAACTAATGAGAGTCATCTGTTTTCCCTTTCCTGTTATCACTGAGAGCCACCAGGAAACAAGGCTGTCCAATTTGTCCCTTAAATAAAGGAGCTCGAGGATATCAGCTCAGTCCACTCCTGTGGACCCAAGGACAGCTGGATTACTGCTAAGTAACAATAAGTTCTTCTTCTCGGCTTGCTGGGCATCCTTCAACATCCAAATCACATGCTGCTGCTTCTCTCTGATGGCTCAGTAGGGGGAGGGAATCCCTCTCCTCCCCATGCCTCCCTGGATGTGGTGCAGATCACAGCTGATTGGGGTAACACTGAGTTTCCATCAGTTCATGAAATCCTGATGAAGCCTGCTGTTGTTCCAAGATGCAGCACTCGCCTCAAAGGGAATAACAGATTGTCTGTTTTTAAGCCAAATATGAGTGATCATGACCCAGGAATATGGATACATGGTGCCCTGAAAGACATGTGTCACTATAGACATGGTTACACTATAACAGGGCCCAGACCTTAGCACAACTGAGTCCATGAAGAAAGTATCATTAAGGCTATAAATCCAGCACACAGAGAGCACCGACTTCGAAAAACTAAAACAAAGGCCTAATCCCTCAAAGTACACATAGTTCAGGGAAAGTCTTTAAATATTTGGTTTTTAGCTTCTTTAGTTCTGCTAACTAACTGTCTAACTGCTTTTGTTAACTGAAGTATGTCAACCCAGAACATGTTTTTTGTGCTTTAAAGCTCACTCCAAAAAGGGCTCCAGGGCTACACTAGGATCCCAAACACCTAGAGTAGTAGTTTCCAGCTAGCTAATAAAGACTTAACCCATGTCTTAGTACTCTTCTCTGGTGAATATACCAAAACATATTGAGATATTTTTTTATTAGTTACAGGACAAAGAAACTCATAAACCAAAGCATTTACCAAACACCTGAGGAGAACACAGGTGGGCAGGTTTCAGCAAAGTGGGGAAACGCTTGCCTTAGGTTTCAGACGCTATCTGATGGCATTCTTAAGAGTTTGGATTGGTGGAGGTCATTGGTCTGTTAAGAATACGTTTTAAGCCTGGAGATGGTGGCACATGCCTTTATATCCAGCACTAGGAAGGCAAAGGCAAGCGAATCTCCAAGTTTGAGGCCAGCCTGATCTACAGCATGAGTTCCAAGACAGCCGGGACTACACAGAGAAACACAAAACAACAACCACAAAAAAGACAGTTTGGAGGCTAGAGAAATGGCTCAGTGGTCATTTGCCACCTTCTCAGAGGACTTGAGTTCATCCCTGTTCTGTTCAGTGTGTGTGTGTGTGTGTGTGTGTGTGTGTGTGTGTGTGTGTGTGTGTCGAAAGCAGAAGGACAACTATTTGGGAACATAAAACAGACACATGCGAGGGAGAAAGGGAACAAAAGAGAATGGTGGGGGAGTGGATATGCACAAAGTGCCATCATGTTTGGGGGTGAAGCCTGTTATTTTGTATACTTTCTGCTACTAATGGTGATGATAAACAGAATGCCATTGGTAGGTCTCAAGACGTAATCCCAGTGCCTGGGAGTCTAAGGCAAGAGGATTTGAGACCAGCCTGGACTACATAGCAAGATTCAGCCTCAGCTATAACATGAGATCCTGTCTCAGGAAAAGGAGGCAAAAGAAGAGGAGGAAAAAAGAAAAGAACGATAGAGGGAACAACAAAAGATAAATACAAAAGACATGTCTGGCATAGAGGACTGTGGATCAGGGACTGTACCCAACGGCTCCTAGTCAACCTGGCCCCTGCAGGACTCCTTTCCTGTCCCAGATGAGCAGCTTCCTCCCCTGTAAAACAGCCACAGAATCTAACATCAGCTCAGCCTACACTCTGGACACACACACCAGAATAGCTGGGTTCTGAGAAGTGAAACATTTGCCCATCATCACAGGGCTGCAAGCAACAACACAGAAAACAGACTTGTTCCTTCAAGCATAATCCCAAGATACAGTCCCAGGGATAAAACCAATATTAGCATTTTGACTCCGGATTCCAAGAAAAGACCTGGAGCTGCCTGCCAGCTTCTGCCCCAGCAACCCCAAGGCACCTTGGGCTCAGAAAATCATGGAGCGATCACTCTCCCAATGCCTTTCCCCCTTTTTGTGGCTTTCTGAATGTGTTTTAACTTTTTATTTATTTAAAAATTATTTCATTTGTTCGCATACTTTGTGGGATGGAGAGGGCATGTTCCATGGTGCGTGAGTGTCGGTCAGAGCAGGAGTCAATTCTGTCTTCCACCATGTAGGTCCTGGGGATCTAGCTAAAGTCATCAGGATTTTAGCAGCAAGTGCCCTTACCCACTGGACTATTTCCCTAAGCCCCCACTCTTGTACTTTAGGCTTTTTAGGCCTTTTAAGATAGGTTCTCCCTATGTTGTCTTGGGTAACCTGATACTAGCTATTCAGTCTAAGCTGGCCTTAAAATCCTATCAGTCCCCCTGACTCAGCCTTATAAGTGCTGGACCATACCCAGCTCGTCTCTTATTTATTTATTTTTTAAAGCATGTATTCAGGGCTGGTGAGATTGCTCAGAGGGTAAAGGCACTTAAGCTTTAGGTGGCACTTAAGGCCATCTAAGCCTAACAACTTGAGCTCAATCCTGGGAGCCACGTGGTGGAAAGAGAGAACTGACCCCACAGATTTAACTCTTACACACACATGTTCGAAAACACAAAGTAATATAATTTTCCCAAATATTTTCTGTCTGAGGCTGACCTAGTCTTCAGCTATAGCACCAAGATGCAGAGGCTTGCCACATGTTTCTCTCTGAGACAGCATCTGTAGAATAAACATACCCTTGTCTTGGGGTTAGAGATTTAGCTCAATGGAAGAGTGCTTGCCTAGACAATGTGAAGTGTTGAATTCAGTTCCCAGTTATACCAAATCAATTAATGTATTATACCTGCCCCTGAATCTCTACTTTCTCCTTATGAAGGGGTTAAACTCTCCCACTTTTTACAACTGAATTTAAGTTTCAGTTCTCTGAGAAGGACAACAGGTGTCTTTTCCAACAAAGGGCCGTTTATCTACAAGGCCCTTATATTCAGGGTTGAGGAGGAGAACAAACAGAGGGCCTAAGTCAGCCTCACTGTGTCTCAAGGACAAACTCAGAAGCCCCCTTCGGAGTCACGACAAAACTTGTGCAGATGTGTCCAAAATGATAAAGCTAAACCTCAGCCAATTAGCAATACACTAACATCACAGCTGCTTGCTTAACCATTTAAGTGTGATATGACCTAATTGCTCCTGAAACACACTTTAGCTTTGCTTAAAAAGAGCCTACACATTCCTCTTGGGGTTGGTTGCCATCTTGTACAAGTGAGTGATTCCACATGCATATGGTATAATAAATGCTCTTTGCTGTTACGTACTATTTGAGTCTGGGGTCCTCCTTCAGTGTTTCCTCAGACCCTACCTACCCTTAGACACTCATTCCATCCAGAAGCCTGTGGATCTCCACTTTACTCACTGAAGAAGAATTGTAAGCCAGGGGTTGTGATGCATGCCTGTGACTCCAGCACTCAGAAAGCAGAAGCAGGAAGACCACCATGAGCTCAAGGACAGCCTGAGCTACACCCAAGAAAAGAATTAAAATAGCCAAGATTTACTGGATGCTGGACTCCCTTTTTTAATTGTAAATGGATTTATTTCATACAATGTCTTCTGATTACTCTCTCCCCTCCCTCTGTTCCTCCTAGTTTATTCTCCTCTCCCCTCCATTGGGATCCACACCCTTTTGTCTCTTATTAGAAAACAAACAGGCATCAAAGGAATAATAATACAATATAATAAAATGAGGCAAAACAAAAACAAACAAATCAGAATAGGACCAAACAAGAAAAAGAAGCCCCCGCAAAATGTATAGAAAAAGTACAAGAAACACATATAGACACAGAGATACACATATACCCACACACAGGAATCCAATAAAAACACAAAACCACAAAAACATATGCAAAGGACCTATAAGGTATAAAAATAAGTGGGGGTTGGAGAGATGACTCAGAGGTTAAGAGCATTCGCTGCTCTTCCAGAGGTCTTGAGTTCAATTCCCAGCAACCACATGATGGCTCACAACCGTCTGTAATGAGATCTGGGGCCCTCTTCTGACCTACAGGCGTATCTGCAGACAGAAGACTATAAATAATAAATCTTTGAAAAAAAAATGTGTTCTTACCATCATGAGCCAAAGAAAACTCCAAAGATGCCATTGAGTACTTTTTGTGTTGACCATCTATGTCTGGACATGGGGCCTATTGTTATGATAAAGCACGTGGGGAACCTTGGTGGATTCCACGGCAGGTGAGGGTGACCAAGGCAGGAAACAAACATGTCAGGCAGGCAGAGCTTAAGTGAGAAGTTTTATTAGAAAGGGAAGGGATGGGGAAGGAAAGAGAAACGAGGTAAAGAATCACAGAGACAGAGAAAGAAGAGAAGAGGGAGACAGGAAAAGTCCTGACTGCTCCAGGGGAACAGCAGGAAAGAGAAAGAGCGCCATGTCTTTCTTTTAAAGGGGTCCTTCGCACCTGCGTGTAGACCAGTAGTCATAGAACCCTGGGCTGACCAGGGTACTGCCTGAGTACATTGTTCCAGGTGACAGGGGCAGGCCAGCACAGTGCCTGAATCCTTACATCTACCCTTAAGAGTGGTTTATTTCCCCAGTGAGACTCCTTCGGAGAAAACTAATTTTTCACTGCAAGTGGCTATCATTTGAAGATAACATCTGGGTTAGGAAGAAAGCATGTGTCCTCTTCTCCTTTCAGCTCTAGGTTCCTTCTGGTACAGACCTGTGCAGGCCGCCTCAGTCTGTCTCTGTGAGTTCATATGGCACCAGCCCTTTTGTGTCTAGCAGGCCTTGATTCCTTGGTATCTTCTATCCGCTCTGGCTCGTACACTCTGTCTCCCCTTCCACAGAGTTCCCTGAACCCCGAGTGAGGGCTTTGATGGAAATAGTACTTTTAGAGCTGAGTATTCTGAGATCTCTCAGTCTCTGCATATTGTCTGGCTTTGTCTTTGTATTTGTTCCCATCTGCTACAGAAGGAAACTTCTGAGCAAGGCATGGGTCTGTGAGTATATCAGAATGTTGTTAGGAGTCATTTTATTGCTGTGTTCCTTTAGCAGAACAGTAGTATTTGGTTTTCCCCTAGGTCCCTAGACTATCTAGTCTCAGGTTCTTGGCCACTCAAGAAATGTTGGATATGGATTCCATCTCATGGAGTGGACCTTAACTCAATGAGATATTGTGCCACTTTTACACCAGCATTTCTTGCAGGCAGGTCCCCATTGGAAGCAAAGGGTTTGTAGCTGGGTTGGTGTTTACCTATCTCCTTTGGTAGCATGGAGAGTTCAGAGTACCTTCCAGTACCATGAACACTAGTCCATAGGGGTAAAGGCTCTAGGTAGGCACCAGCTTGACTTCTCTATGTTTAATGAATTATACATGTGTTGTCTTCGGCAATAGGACCTTGCCAACAGGTTGTGGAGAGCCACCAATAGCCCGGCAATAATCTAGGTTGTTTGGGTGTTCCTGTGGGACCACTTTGGCCAAGAATTAGATTAGCTGCAATCTATTTCCAGCACTGGAAGTTTCATTTGGTGATATCCAGTTGAGGTTCTGCCTCCTCCATTATTTGGTGATTTCATTTAGAAGACTTTCATATACGTATGTATTTTAGGAAGCTTCTACTGTATTAGGTTTCTGAATGACTCTCCCTCACTTACCCCCAGTGCTGCCTCCTCTTTGCTTCATCCTAGCATTTCAGGCCTCCCCCACCTCTGTCTCCATCCACCCATCCATCCATCCATCCATCCATTCACCCATCCATCCATCCACCCATCCATAACTATTTATTCTATTTCCCCTTCCGAGGGAGACCCATTCCCCAGCCACCAGTCCCTTACTCTCTACCTAACTAACCTCCATGGTTGTAAGATTGTAGGATGCTGAACTCTTGAAAACTCATTGAAACATCAGCTCCTTTAGGCTCCAGAACAGGCCTATATAATTGGAACTATTTATATCTCTGATGCTCCGTAGGCTAAAATACACCCCGAGAACTCACTGTTTATCCCGTGCTTCTTCTTTCTTTTTTCTTGTGTTTACACTTCCCTTCTCTCCTTGATCTTGGACATATTATTTCATCAAAAGGCCTTATGAACAGTGAGATGATGGCTCAGTGGCTCATTGCCACTCAAGTCAGATGGCCCAAGTTCAATCTCCAGAGAACCCACAATATTGGAAGGAGATAACTGGCCCCACAAAGTTGCCCTCTGCTGCCACATGGGCAAAGTGGCAATGCATGGCTACACATACATATCGTGTACATACGCATTAATAATAATAGGAGTACTGATGTCTGGCCAGTATAAGACAATGCTTATAAAAAGCATGGCATATTGCCTGGCGTGGCTAGTGCTCAATAAATGGTAGTTTTTAGTCAAATGTATTTATAAAGAAGACCTGGAAGCTAGGCATCTGTTCCATGCCTGTAAACCCAGCACTCGTGAGTAGAGGTAGAGGAACTGCTATGAGTTTGTGGCCAGCGTGGGCTACATTGTGAATTCCAAGCTGCCTCAGTTAGTGTGAGTTCCTCTTTCATAAAAAAATTTTTTAAATGTATTTAGATGTGAAGTAAAGATTGTATTATTGAAATAATAGTACCTACCTGGTTATTGGATGAAAAATGTCTAAGTACCATAGAAATACACATGCAATATATGTGAAATATATATGCATATATTTGCACTGGACATTTATAAATAATGTTTATATTACATGATATACTTGTATAGTATTTAAATTTGCTACATCTACCCCATCCATATGTTATATGCAAAATGTATTTATTGCATAAATTGCATGTATTCTGAAGTCTTTTTCTTAATCTGATGCTATATGTTAATAAAAATACTGAGGATACATGAATCAAACAAAACACAACACAATAACTCATGAATCTTAAAACTGGACCAAAAATAAGTTTAAAGCCAAGTAGATGTTATAATTATCACATATGACATAATCCATAGAAAAAAGGGCCAAGAATCTTCATATTGTACTCATGCTTGATATTGTCCTAGGAAGAACAGTGATAATTCGACAAATGTGTCATGTACAACTAAAAAGTCCCCTTCTGGTTTCAAATGAATTTTCCTTGGCTAATTTTTCTCCTGTGCTAAACAAACATTTATATACAGGACCAATTTAAATCCCTACTCCCGTCAAACATTAGATACAAGCATCCAGGAACATTGTACAATGCAAAGTGCCTTAAGAAAGGATTCTGTAGGGGCTGGAGAGATGGCTCAGTGGTTAAGAGCACTGCTTGTTCTTCCAAAGGTTCTGAGTTCAATTCCCAGCAACCACATGGTGGCTCACAACCATCTGTAATGAGATCTGGTGCTCTCCTCTGGCCTGCAGGCAACATGCAGGCAGAACACTGTACACATAATAAATAAATAAATCTTTAAAAAAAAAACAGAAAGGATTCTGTAATGCCAGTGATATAACTGAGGAGGCTGGCATGCTGTTAACACTGATGGGGCCAGTCAAACAATGGTGGTTTGCTTCTCCTCTGGTGTTTCTTCCAGCAACTACATGATCAGTTCATGGAGGGGTTTGCAGATCTTTGCATAGCCCCCTCCTGTGAGATGAAGATAATCAAACATGTCGTGGCAGGAGATGGCACCGTCCGAGTGCACGAAGCCCCCATCTGTATCCAGGAGCTACACATTGGCAAGATTCGGCAGGGAAACTTTGAGAAGCTGGTTGACCTTGGCATTCCATGGCATTCTTTTGTTTTAAAGGGTTGGGCTTTTCACCTCGAGGTAACAGACCCAGCACAATGATTTTGGCCTGTGGCTGCCTTGTATTTATAAGTTGTACAAAGCTTCGATTCCACCTGCTACTTCTGCTGTGTTTTCATGGCTGTTTGTTCCTACCCAGACAACAATGACCTTAGGCCTAATGTTCTCCAGTTCTCCATTCTTTAGTCTCCATAAAACATGTCATGTTGTGTTCCCCCAATTCCAAAATTAAGTGCATAAGTGGGGAAAACAGCTCTCGCCATATCTCATACTGCTGCATCAACTGTACCACGGAGTCTCCCACAAACAGCACATCACGTCCGGCTCTTTGTCTTTACAGTCCAAAACAAACCTATTATGCTGAGACATCCACCTGTCATCTCCTTGAATATCTTCCGCTGCATGTGGAATAGCTGCTGGGTTCGAGTTTTCTTGGCTCATTCTACACAGAGGCAGAGGGTCCGTGTGGCCCCCAGCGGCTGCGGCGTAGGCATGTTGCTCCCTTGGTACCTGCGGCCGGGTTCCAGAGCGCGTCCCCTCCTCTGGCCCCAGCACTAAGGCTATTCTGAAGTCTTCAAGCTAGCTTTGGCTATATAGTAAATTTGAGGCCATCCTGGTCTATTATAGTGAAATTGTGTCTCAAAAATAGAAAAGAGCTGGGATGTAGCTCAATTGGCAGGGGCTTACCTAGTACACACCAGGTTTGGATTCAATGCCCAGCACCACAGGAAATGGGGTGTGTTGACACATTCCTGCAATCCCAGCACTTGGGAGGTGAGGGCAGGAGAATGGAAGCTACTAGTGAGTTTGTAGACAGCCTGAGCTGCAGGAGACACACACCCATGCATGTAATAAAAATTAGAAAACAAAGCCAACAGAAACAAAAAGATGACCTGTATCACAGTCATCAAATGCTGTGTGCTTCCTGGTTGTGTCCAGCACCCAGCCTTACATAGTACTCCAAGGCTTTGCTCACTCATACGCATTACCTCACTGGGTCAGATGTCACCTCTACTGTAGAGATGTAGAGTGTATCCCATCGTGGGCTAGGCCTGGATAGTGCAACGGTTATTATTGCACAAATTCTAATTGGTATTAATAATAAAAACTTGGAGTCAGATATTAACCGGGGGAAGCTGAAAGATCAAAGAAGCAGAGCAGTGAGCTGTTAGACCCCCAGAAAACTCAGGTGTCTGGGGTCCCAGGCCACGACTGCAGTCACCCCAATCACCAGGCAGATTCGAGAGCTTGCTGCAAACTGCATTAGGCTTTATTGTTTTTTTTAACGAGCTAACCCCATGTTAGCTCTGGTCTTTCACCCACCCGCCATGGCAGATGGCTCGCAAAAGACAGCTCAAACAGCTGCAGAGAGAGATCTTGTAAGAGGAGTGTCTAGGGGTATGCACAGGCTCAGGATTGGTGTGCCTCCAGGCTTGGAGAGCTTGCCCTGTGTTGATTGGTCAACTGGTTGTTATGGCCCATAGGCCCTCCCAGGGTGGTTGCTATGCTCTGTGTGTCATTGCTGTGCGCTTGTCCGTGAAGTACACCCAGGGTCCTAAAGCATAGCACCACCAGCTAACTTCTGATTGGTTCCTTGTCACGAGGCAGGCATCTGACTTTCTAGTTTCTAGGACAAGGTCAGACAAGCACATGTTCGGCTGTTATGGCTGCCGAAAGGGGAGCTGGTCCCTTCAGAGCCATTAGCTCTTACCTCTACCTCAGACTGAAGGGGTGATCCTGTCCTCAGACTGCTTCAGACTGACTGCTACTCAGACTGCCCTGAGCTCCTGTCTCCTCCCACCTCATATTCATATTCCTCTCTCTGCCCAGCCATATCCCTTCCTGTCTCTACCTCCTTAGTGCTGGGATTAAAGGTGTGTCATTCCAAGTGCTGGGATCACCTTCGTGTGAACTCTGTTTCTCTTTTATACTGGATCAATTTCATGTAGCCCAGGGTGGCCTTGAACTAGCAGAGATCCATCTGCCTCTGGCTCCACCAATGCCTGACCTTTATGGCTAACTAGTGTAACTAGCCTTGCACTCTGAGCTTCAGGCAGGCTTTATTTGCTGGATCATAAACAAAATATCACCACAGGTTATTCTCTGAGGGGCCCTTCTGTGGCTGTTGGTCACAAACTCATAGTTCTCATGCTATGCTTCTGGGCCTTCTAGGTGATGCAGAAAGAGTCCTGACCACAGACAGTGTGGAGGAACAAAGCCCTCACCCGGAGGAATCTGCTGGTGGCCTCCCTATGTTGATACTAACACAGTCTCCCAACTAAACAACATCAGAGTAGCTTAAAGAACAGAAATTTGTTTTCCCCAGTCCCAGAGGCTGTGTGTGTTCGGGTACCATCAGCTTCGAGTTACAGGCATGTGAGCCATGAGATCTGAGTGCTGGGAACTGAATCCAGGTCTTGTAGAAGAGCAGCCAGTACTCTTAGCTGCTGAGCCATGTCTAAGCCCCTCCTCTACTCTGGTGTGCCTATGGTATGGTTCTACTCTGTGCCCTGCCATGCTGGGGTTTTCTTTCCGTGCTTGCCTCTGTGTGCCCTTCTGCTTTCCTTTCCTGTTTTCCTTCCCTCCTTCTCCTTCTTCCATCCAGTGTTGAGGGATGGAACCCAGAATCTAACATATGCTGGGCAAGAGCTCCACCACAGAGGCACGTCTCCACGCTATCCTCTTCTTAGGACAAGAACCCGGTGTTACCCAGTAAGAACTCTATTTTAGTACAACAAAAGTATTTCCAAATAATGTAGCATCAGAAGTTCCTGGTAGATAGGATTTGCTTGGACACTATCCCCTGATCCCCCTTACCTTCCCTCTGCCAGAGTTTGCTGCTTTTTGAGCCTCCCAAAGGGGAGAGAGAGACAGAGAATGCCAATTACAAGACTGAGATTGAACTCAGATTCAAACAAACACACTTTCTTTCTTAATTAGGGCACCTTTGTTAGGCTCAAACACCATGTTCTAACTGATCTAATCAGGTAGACCAGCATGTGAAGGGACCAGCTCCCCATTTTGGCAGCCATAACAGCCGAACACGTGCTTGTCTGACCTTGTCTTGGTTACTAGGAAGTCAGATGCCTGCCTCATGGCAAGGAACCAATCAGAAGTTAGCTGGTAGTGCTATGCTTTACAGCTCTGGGTGTGCTTTACGGACAAGTGCACAGCAATGAAGTACAGAGCATAGCAACCACCTTGGGAGGGCCTATGGGCCATAACAACCAGTTGACCAATCAACACAGGGCAAGCTCTCCAAGCCTGGAGGCACACCAATCCTGAGCCTGTGTGTACCCCTAGACACTCCCCTTACGCTGCCCTATAAGATCTCTATGCAGACACTTCAAGCTGTCTTTCCTAGCCATCCTCCATGGTGGGAGGATGAAAGACCCGAGCTAACATGGGGTTAGCTTGTTAAACAACTATAATAAAGCCTTGTGCAGTTTGCATCAAGCTTTCAACTCTGCCTGGTGATTGGGGTAGACTGGTGATGGGGTGACCGAGGTCCTGGGCTGAGATTCTGGAGGCCTGAGCTTCCGGGGGTCTTACACATGGTGTGACTGATATAAGCTTGGCCTTGACTCTAGATATTTTTGCACAGTCATGAAGGCCTCCTAATAATTTTTGAGAAAATGATGACTTACTTAGGGATATTTTAAAAGTTCACCAAAGGCATATGTAGAGGCAACCTGCCTAGTTCCTCAAGGTGCGTGCTTCAGCTTCTGTAACAAAATGTCATCAACAACAGGGATTTGTTCACAGCTCCAGAGGCTTTGAAGTTCAAGATCTAGATGCCATCGGATCCTTTGTCTGAGTGGTGCTGTTAGACCCCCGAAAACTCAAGTATCCAGGGTCCCAGGCCACGTTAGCGGTCACCCCAATCGCCAGGCGGATTCGCGAGCTTGCTGCAAACTGCACGAGGCTTTATTGTAATTTAACGAGCTAACCCCATGTTAGCTCGGGTCTTTCACCCACCTGCCATGGCGGATGGCCAGAAAAGACGGCTCCTAGGGGCTCCCAAAAGATCTTATAGAGCAGCGTAAGGGGAGTGTCTAGGGGTACGCACAGGCTTTCGATTGGTGTGCCTCCAGCCTTGGAGGGCTTGCCCTGTGTTGATTGGTCAACTGGTTGTTATGGCCCATAGGCCCTCCCAGGGTGGTTGCCATGCTCTCACGTCACTGCCGTGTGCCTGTCCGTAAAGCACACCCAGGGTCGCAAAGCATAGCATCACCAGCTAACTTCCGACTGGTTCCCTGTCACGAGACAGGCATCTGACTTTCTAGTGTCTAGGGCAAGGTCATAGAAACACGTGTTCGGCCATTATGGCTGCCAAAAGGGAAGCTAGTTCCTTCAGTGCAACCTTCTCACTGTGTCCCAGCCTAGTGGGAGGAGTGCTAGGTTTACTTTTAAAGGGCACTAGTAACCCCTCCACCCCACCCCACCCCCGCCACCGCCTGCAAAGCAGGATGTTGCAGGGTGGCGGGGTCATCATTTTGAAGTTTAGACTTCAATATGTGAACCTTAAAGACACAGCATTCAGACCACGCCATGTAGCATTTGGTTGAATTATAATGAGGGTTTTCTTGGTTAGAAGGACTTTTTAAGCAGCAGGTGTTCATGATGATGCAGTAAAGTCTGAGGTTTAATGGAGGCCTCTCTACCTCTTGCATCTCAGGGTTCTGCTCATTAGCCAAAGCAACATACTCACATTTGTCAGATTTCTGTCCTAGACAGGGACACCGGAAAACAACATGAATTATGTACCTCTTTAGTACATATTACTGTTTCGTGCAGGAGACCAGCTCTAATGGGGTTCAGGTCCCAAAGAGGAGGTGTGGAGTCTGCGAAGGGAAGGAGGAGACTGACAAGATCTGAAGGTGAATTGGGAAGGCTGCAAGTTTATTGAAAAAAAGGCTACACCTTTTATACCCCATAATTGTACAATAGTTTGGCCACAGACAAGGTTGAAAGCAGGCTCAATGATTCAGGGGCAGAAGCAGCCATTAATCTTATTACAGCATTTTTCCTGAGACAAAAGCATTACGCTCAGCAAGTGTTTAAATGCCTATTGTTCTCTAAGGTTCAGTAACTCTACCAGGAGCCTTTGTACATCAATGGAAGGGCCACAAGTTCCTCCTGCCAGAGATAAGGAGAATGATTCCTTTTAGCAAACAAAAACTTTCACCAAGCCCCTGAGGAAATGGCTGACCTTGGGAAAAGGGCTTCCTGGGGGACCAGATACTCCTCTACAATTTAGGATCAATTTGCATCCTCAAGGGGCAAGTTTTTCTAAAATAGCATAATAAGCACTGAGCTGTTTCCTAATTGCATTCCTTTGTGTCTTAGTCTTGCTGTCTGGGCTCGTTCCCCTCATAGGCTCCCAAGGGATAGCTCCCTCTTTCCCCATTATACGGTACCTTTCTGATTCCTCTATGCTTACTAACTGAACTCTTGCTCTTCACGGCCTCACGCTCTGGATCCGGGCTGAACACTTTTCTTCCATAAGGTCAGTCAGGTGGGTCCAGGTAGTAAATCTCTAACTTTCCTGTTCCTGGAGTAGTCAAGAGGGCACGATGGGATTCCTGTGTGTAGAGTCATCACACGGTATGGTTCCACAGTGGTGGGGGCATTTTCCAAAGGATTATTTTGTTTAAAGAGACTGCCATTGTATACATCTTCATCCTTCACCAAAGCCCCCACAAAATGTCCCAAAGGAAGAGGCCCAAGGAAACTCCCATAGCACAGTGAGAATCATTAAAAAGGAGAGTAAAGGTGCTGGAGAACTGTGTGATCTGCAGTTGGAATGCAGGACTTTGTCAAGCACCATTCAGTCCACACCAGTTTTCTTTTGATTGGTTGAAAAAGTCTCTCTCTGGGATTCACTATGTAGCCCAAGCTGGACTCAAACCTCTGGCCATCTGCTTACCTCATCAGGGCATGCTCCTTCATTGAACAAATTAAGCATGTTGTGCTTGCAACGGCCTGTGAGGTACGCATATTATTCCTACCCCCAGGGAGTCTGTCAGTATCTAGCGGGACAGGAACAAGAGTGTGAGGAGGATGGAAAGGAGCACCGCAGGAGGCCAGGATCAAGAAAGGCTCTCCAAGGAGAGGACAGCCAGAGCAAAAAGGATCAGGTGCAGCAATAAGCCCTCCCACAGTGGCTTCCACTAACTCAGTGCGGCTCAGGCTTGAGGACCTGACCAGAGCCCATGGAAAAGCTGGGTGTGTCCATGTACACCTACAACCCCAGCACTGTGGTGGAGGGAGTTTAGCCAAAAAACCAGTGAGCTCCTAAGGTGTCCTCCTCTGGCCTTTGAAACTAGACAGCCCTCCCCCCTGCAAATGCACACATATGCAAACACCACAGACACATTACCCACACACAGATTATCAGCATTCTGGTCTCAACGACATCAGCAAGTGACCCATGAAAGTGATAGAATATTCCCCAAAATAATGTGCATATGCAAAATTACACAAATTTGAGGGGGTTGGCAGGGTGCATGGAACATTCCTCCAAGGGCAGCCTCCTGTGCTCCAGCTCCCACAGGCTCCTGCCCCTGAGAACCTGAATCCAGGTTAGAGCAGGCAGCTGCCTTGTGGCTACTTATCAGAAGTTTCTGGTGTCTAGGACCTAACTGCTGTGGGCAGGGGAATTGAATTTCTATATCCACAACAGACTTCTGAAGGACTCAGACAGCAAGCAATTGTGTCTCTGGAGTTGTTTGCACTGGTGGCAATCCACTTTAATGAGTGCAAGAGGATAGACAAAGGGGCCTTTTCTCACTACCCAGGCTCTGGGTGTAGTTAGTGCTTCCCCCTCTCAATCCAAGTGTCTGGCAACTATGGCTCTCCCGTGCCATCCTGGTCAACACTTATCACAGCCAACTGCAGAGGTTAATTAAACTTTTGAGTCTCACTCACTAGCTTTCGTGTAACTGGACTCTGCTTATAGAAAAAATGATGGGTGGAGTGGTTAATTCTGAATTAAAATAACTGCTCAAAAAACCTACTACTACTACTACTACTACTAGATCTATACAACATTCAGAAAAAGCAAACTGAAACTTAAACTAGCCATAGAAGACTGAATTTCAAATTTCCCACACCCTCTTGCCCCAGTGTCAGCACAGTGAGGAGGAGGCACTGCCCAGCACTTCTGCCACTAGCCAGAGGAGTCCCCCTGACCTCCTCAGGAACCTCCACTCAGTCTTGACTGTGCCACAAAAACGAATTTCAGAAGTGTCAGAGAGAAGTAAAGTCAATGAGTTTGTTAAATAGAGATGAGATATATACTCCATATTTAAGTGTGGGCTTATAGGGAGACAGATGCTTATTAACAAGACAGTGTACACCAGACATGGGTATGTGTCGCCACCGCCTTGACCAGCAAGGAAGACGCACCACTGAGACTCTTCCTTAAGCAGTTTACTCAGGAAACTGAAACAATCTTCTGACCCCGGGGAAAGGCCTCCCACAGCTTAAAAGCACTCTTGCCAGCCAACCCCAAAACACCACGTGGCTAAGGCGGATAGGCTCGCATTTGCTGATGCAAGTTTGAATCTTAGGCCAAGCCAAATAAGGGGTTGTTTATTCCAGAGAGCGCTCACCCTAGGGATGGTGGAAGGCGAAAACCGGCGCCATCTTCTGACTCGTCGCATCGCAGCTCTCCACAGTTCCCCTTCTTTATGAAAAAACAAAGCGGGTGAAGATAGAGGCCCAATCCCCGGTGTGCAAACATGGGATAATGTATTGGTGACACCCACAAACTCTTCGCCTGCAGTGACCCAAACCCATCCCGTACCTATTTTCCCAGGGGAGGATCTTGGGTACAACTTTCATGCAATCGGGCTTGTCTTCTGAGGGCAGCCTAGCCGCATACAAGCAAACCCTTGTGCAGTGCTTAGCCTCTCACCCCGCTTAAGAGAGCATTTTAGTTCTTAATAGTGGCCAACCAGGCCTGGGGGGACTGCCCTGCCTCTATGGCAGTAAAGGCTTGAATAATCATAGCTGCATGCCGATTTTGCGTAGCCCTAATCCTGCATGTACACCACAGGCAGACCAGGGAGACCATAAGCAAGAGGCCTGCTAACGCTCCCATGCCCGCCCACTCTTTCAAATGATCCATGGCAGAGTTCAACCAGGAAGTCAGGCCGCTCGCAAGGAATAGGTCTATTCGGGTGGAATTCACATGCACGATAGCCATCCTGAGTTCTCTCATGGTGTCTTCAAACTCAGATGACCAATTCTGTAATAGAAACTGAGATAATCTTTTAAACTTCGATTGGTGGTAAAAAGGCGTGGGAAAACCCCTGCATCACTGGCATAGGTCTTGGGAATACTGACAGTATCCCCCATCTCTGCTCCGCCATCCCCAGTTGACTCATCATGGGAAGGAGCAGAAGCATCACCATGTTGACACTCATGGTGTTCCTCATGTTGGATTTTCCTGATCAATCGTTCTGGCACCCACACCGGATCCTGTTGGTCCTGTGGAAAAACACAAACAGAACCTCATGCTCATGTCAGCACGGGATCAGGCCTGCGCCAGAGGTCTGTCAGAATACCCTTCCATTTAACCATCCCTTTAGCAGGGCCATGTGGACCCTGATGTCTATCAGACGCAGAATGGCCTTGAGCATCCAAATTTAAGAAATTAATAGTAAATAGGGCGAGAGATAGCCTCTCCTTAGGAGTACGGCCGTGGCCTATTCCTCCTTTTTGTTTTTGCAGACATTCCTTTAACGTGCAATGGGCACGTTCAGCAATGCCTTGGCCTTGAGGATTATACGGCAATCCATGGAGAAGCTGCACCTCCATGCGCTGACAGAATGAAGCAAAAGTCTGAGCTGTATAAGCTGGCACATTATCAGTTTTTAACTGTTGGGGTTTACCCCAAGCAGCCCAAGCTTCCAGGCAATGAGTGACAACATTGCGTGCCTTTTCTCCTGTTAGAGGCGTGGTGTGCATGATGCCTGAACAGGTGTCTTGAAGTTGTTGAAATAAAAGGCAAACTGGACTGGCATTCTTTATAGGCCCAGCCACTTCCAATGTCTTAACAGCATTAACAACATAAGCTGAATCTGAGAGTAAATTAAAGGCAAAAGGACAGGCCTTAAAAACTTCTAATACTATTTTTAATTCCACAATCTGAGGGGAGCCTGGTTGAAATCGGTGTAACACAGGCTTATGCCCCTTAATCATATAGGCTCCACAACCTGTCTTAGAACCATCAGTAAACACATTCGGGGCTTCCACAATTGGTTGAGATGAGGTTATCCTTGGAAATACCACGGGATGTTCCCTAAAAAACCCCAATAATGGATGTTTCGGATAATGATTGTCTATATCTCCATCAAATCCACACTGCAGGATGGCTCAATCATCAATTGTGGCGCAAAGAATATTAACTTGATGACTGGAATAAGGCACCACAATCATATTGGGGGCTATGCCAAAATATTGTAAGTATTGCTGGATCCCGTTTAAGGCCAATTTTGCCACCGCAGTGGAATAATACTCAATGGATTTAGCAGGAGATGTTTTAGGGTATATCCATAGCAGAGGCCCCTCTTGCCAAAGCAAGCCTGTAGGTTGATAATATGTAGGAAGAATACACATAGTGATGGCTTGTCCTTCTTTACACCTCTGTAGAAAGGCACTTTGTAATCTTTCCTCTACCTACTGTAGGGCATATCTTGCTTTGGAAGTCAATTCTCTAGGGGAATCTAGAGCTGAGTCCCCATTCAACACATTACACAAAGGTTTCAACTCATAATTTGGTAGCTTCAAATAACACCTAATCCAATTTATATCTCCTAATAATTTTTGAAAATCATTTAGGGTCTTCAAATTGTCCTTCCTCAATTCTACCTTTTGTGGAATAATACGGTTCTCACTAATCTTTGTTCCCTAATAGTTTACAATTTTTTCTTTCTGAACCTTTTCAGGGGCAATAAATAGCCTTTTTCTTTCAAGAAACTTTACTAATTTTACATAGGCCTTCTCTAACATTTTTTCTTCCTTAGCAGCCAATAATATGTCATCCATATAATGAAGACATCCTAAAGTAGGAAATTCCTTTCTCAGTGGTCCAATAGCCTCCCCAACATAAAGTTGACACATAGTGGGGCTATTAGCCATTCCTTGTGGCAACACCACCAATTCAAATCTCTGATCGGGCTCTTCATGATTACAAGATGGAATGATGAAGGCAAATCTTTCACTATCCCTGCCACAAAGGAGAATAGAGAAAAAAACAATCTTTTATATCAATCACAATAATATGCCAGGATGCTGGCAAAGCAGACAATAATGGCAACCCCCGTTGTACTGGGCCCATAATCTGCATCTGATTGTTAATGGCTCTTAGGTCATGTAGCAGGCGCCATTTTCCAGACCTTTTCTTAATCACAAAAATAGGGGTGTTCCATGGAGACACTGATGGCTTAATGTGTCCCAATGACAGTTGTTCAGCCATAAGGTCTTTGGATGCGCTTAGCTTTTCAGAGGACAGTGGCCACTGAGGAACCCACACTCTGTCTTCCAAGTAATGGGAATTCCTTCCTCAGCGGCCCCTAGGAAAAACCCAAACCTTGCCTAGGATTTCTTTGTTGCATTTGAACGGGATCCTTTCTTCCTTGTAAATATTTCCCTATTCCATAATTGGGATGGTATCCCATGTTCTTCATAATTTTTTGAGAAGTAGGGGAATATTCGTTGCTCAACTTAAAACCCATGTCTTTTAGAAGATCTCTTCCCCATAGGGAAACAGGAAGTTCCAAAACATAAGGCTGCATAACTCCAGAATGACCTTCCTCATCTTTCCACTGTAACTGTCTTGCACTCATGTCTGGAGCCTTTGCATAACCTAGCCCTTGTAGGGTTTGAGAAGAGACTTGTACAGGCCAGCCTGTAGGCCAGTCTTTCTTGGCAATAATGCTTCTATCTGCCCCTGTATCTAATAGGCCTAGGATCCTTTTTCCATCTATATTAAGTTCCAAAACTGGTCTTTGGTCCAAATCTAGGGACAGAAAAGTCAAATCTGTTCCTGTGGATCCGAAGCCGCTTTTCCCTCTCTCTTTGTCTTGTGCAGCAAAACGCTCATGCAGGCTAGGCAAAAGTATCATCTGAGCTATCCTATCTCCAGGGGAGATGGCTGTAATGCCTCTAGGGGACTCTACCATGATCTTCACCACTCCAGTGTAATCTGGATCAATCACCCCTGGGTGGACTGTAAGGCCTCTCAAAGCTGTAAAAGATCTCCCTAGAAGGAGCCCAACTGTGCCTGGTTCTAAGGGTCCCTGACTCTATCAATTGGACCCCCATCTGGGGAGTTAATACGAGTCTGGTGGTGGAACGGAGGTCCAATCCTGCTGAACCCGCAGTGGCTCTCCTTGGTCCCTTGGTGACTGAAGGGACAGCCATTGAGTTTTGGTACCACTGCTATGATCCTCCATAGCCCCATATATTCGAGGGCCCTGGGGACAGGGGCCCCGTTGGCCGTTTTTTGGCCTGGCACCATTGAATCTCGCATCAAGCGGCTGGCCGTTGATATCTTTGACTGATCGGCATTCATCGGCCCAGTGCTTCCCATTTTTACACTTAGGACATAGGCCAGGTTGCCTGCGGCTGAGGCCTCCTTCTGAATTTCCCCCATTTCCCCTTTCTGGGCATTGTTTCTTTATATGTCCTGTCTTGCCACATCTAAAGCAAGCACCAGGACTTCCCCTTTTGTTCCGGGTCAGCTGAACTACAGCAGCTACAAGGCCAGCGTTAGTCAGTGGTCCTCGGAGTTCCCTGCAGACCTTCATCCATGTCTCTATCCCTTTGTTTTTATAAGGGGTGATGGCAGTTTTACACTCTTTGGTACACTGTTCATATACCAGCTGCTTTATCAGCGGCATGGCAGCATCGGAATTCCCAAACACCCTCCCAGCAGCCTCAACCATGCGAGCAACAAAATCAGCGAAAGGCTCCATGGGTCCTTGTATTATTTTTGTAAGGTTGCCCGAGACCTCACCCTTATTAGGTATAGATTTCCAGGCTCTAATGGCAATCTGATTAATCTGATCATACAACTGAATCGGGTATCTTGTTTGTTGATTAACAAAACGCCCTTGGCCGAGCAGCGTATCTTTGTCCCAGGCTGCCGCTGGACCCCCGACAACCCGGTTTGCTGCCGCTTGCTGGTCAGCAAACTCATTAAGGAACGCCTTCCATTCCAGGTACTGTCCGAGCTGAGACAGGCTCGGACTAAGTTGGTCCAGTCGGTGAGCATCATACAAAGCCTAGCAAGGGACTCAACCAGAGCCACAGTGAAAGATGCAGTAATGCCATAAGTCCTCACCGACTCTGCTAGGGCCTTGATAGTTTTAAAGTCTAAAGGCTCGTGATACCTCTGCCCCTGTGGGTCTAAGAATACCAGGCAAGCGAGGCGCAACTCTGAGCGAAATTCCCGCCAGACCTGAGGGCGGTGTGGGGTTCCTTCGCCATCTCCTTCCGTCATATTGTAAGGAGGCGGCACGGACAGGGTTTCGGCTGGGGTTTCCCTTTCATTTTCAAGCTTGAGGGACCTTTTCTTGCATCAGGCCTTTTGAACTCGGGTTCTCCCGTTTCCCTTTTATCCTTTTTACTTTGGTTCTCTCTAGCTGCTTTATCAGTGCTTGGAGTTCCTCTTCATCCTCTGTGTCCCCCTCGGAACTGGAGGACTCTGTCTCCTCCAATTCCTTAAGACTTGGGTAGATTTTCTCACTGTTAGCTTTCTCGGATCGCTCCTCCTGAAGGGAGTCAAGAGCGGCCTGTCCCTGTTCAACTGCCTCACTGCATCTCTTGGCCTCCAGGCAGCCTCTCACTAATCTCCAGATAGAACGGACACCCGGCTTCAGTGTCCCCTGTTCCCAAACAAAATCTAGGTCCCTTCCCAATTTTTCCCATGAAGGGACTGTAAGCTGTCCAGTGTTTGCAAACCAGGGTGCTATTATGTCCACCTGCTCTAAAAAATTATCTAGGGTGCTTAGTTTTAGTTTTAAGCCCTTCGAGCGAAGCAACTCATTTAGGCCACAAAAATTGGGTGCGAGATCGACACGCCCATATTTAGCACAGCACAAAATCCCCCCCCCCTTACTCTTTATCTACGGAGAAAGGAAAACTTTATCACCGCTCTAGTCGTGGTCCATAGATTTTTTATTTTTTATTTTATTTTATTTTATTTTTACCTACAGAGAAAGGAAAACTTTATCCGCCGAGGTCCATAGATTTTCTGCCCTCTTCACGGGCCCTTAACTTCATCCCTCTTACCTGGGACTTACCAGTGCACTGCCCTGGCTGCAGAAGGTTCTGAGTCTCTTCAGAGGAGGAATTCCCCGTACAGGCCACCACTTATCTCGACCACCTTGACCAGCAAGGAAGACGCAACGCTGAGACTCTTCCTTAAGCAGTTTACTAGGAAACTGAAACAATCTTCTGACTCCAGGGAAAGGCTGCCCACAGCTTAAAAGCACTCTTGCCAGCCAACCCCAGAACGCCACGTGGCTAAGGCGGATAGGCTCGCATTTGCTGATACAAGTTTGAATCTTAGACCAAGCCAAATAAGGGGTTGTTTATTCCAGAGAGCGCTCACCCTAGGGATGCTGGAAGGCGGAAACCGGCGCCATCTTCTGGCGCGAGGCATCGCAGCTCTCCACAGGTATGAGCTTCTTTTTCTTGGGGGGAGGGGGCCGATTGAGACAGGGTTTCTCTGTGGCTTTGGAGGTTGTCCTGGAACTTGCTCTTGTAGAGCAGACTGGTCTCGAACTCACAGAGATCCACCTGCATTTGCCTCCTGAGTACTGGGATTAAAGGCATGTGCCACCACCCACCCAGCCAGTTAAGTATTCTTAACCACTGAGCCATCTCCCCAGCCCGGGTGTGAGCTTCTTGAGAAAGTCACATTTTCGAGTCTTCACTCGGCATGTGTGATCCTGTCGCTTTCTTTCTTACATTGCTGGAAGGATATAATTTACGACAAGATTGAAAGACTAAGCAAAGTTTTAAGATTGAGGGGGGGAATGAGCTGGTGTATACTTTTTTCCTTTTCCTTAAAACATTTCCTTTTGTAAATGAAATTGTAATTTTTTTTTTACTTAGAAATGAAAAATGTGTGTTAATACAGTTAAACAGTTGAACTCAAGACCACAGACCTTCCTGCCCTGAGTGAAGTGTCCTTGTTTGAGATGTCTTTAGGAAGACAAACCCTGTCTCTGTTGGCAGTTTTGGTTTTAGCAGGGTTGGCTTGCAGTTTCTGATTCCCACACGAGCTTCAGAGTGAGGGGCTTCTTTGTCTTCCCTTATCCTCTTCATTTTTCGTGTCTCTTGTTTCGAAAGTCCCCATGGTAGGATGGAGAGATGGTTCAGCAATGAAGAGCATGTTTGGTTCCCTGCACCCATCCATGCTGGCAGCTCCCAACTGCCTATAACTCCAGCTCCAGGGATATCTGACAACGCTGGCCTCAGCAGGCGTCTGCGCTCACATGCACATATACATAATTAAAAATAGTAAAATAGATATGTTTAAAGTGTAAATGCTGATCTAGTCTTTCAAGTAATCATTTAAACTAAATCAATTAAAATAGAAAATCTAAGCCAGGTATGGTAGCTCATATCTGAAATACCAGCACTCATGAGGCTGAGGTGGGAATGTTGCCATGAGTTTGTGGCCAGCCTGGGTTGAGTACTAAATTCCAGGCTAGCCTCAGCTACAGTGGGAGTCCCTCTCTCAAAACAAAACAATATGGTTGATTGCATTGCTGAAATAACAGTACTTGGTTATTGAATAACAAGTATATTCTATAGGCAGTATAAATGGTGATATATTATTTATGATTTATTATTAAAGCTTGCCTGAGGATTCAGAAAGCAAACACAGGCCATATAAGTCAGGCATACACCTTTAATCCCAGCAGCCAAAAGCTAGGAGGTAGTGGCACACACCTTTAATCCTAGGACTCAGGAGTAAGAGGTAGATGGATCTCTGTGAGTCCAAGGCCACCCATATCTACACAAGATTGATCCAGTCCTAAAGAGAAACAGCTTACACAAAAAATGATCTCAGCACCTGGGATCACATGCATTTAATGCCAGCATTAGGGAGGTATATAAGGCAGGAGCAAGGTCTCAGCATCAGGCATCCATTCTCCACAATAGAGATAGAAGCTTTCATTCTCCATCCACATTGAGGATATGAAGACATTGAAGTCTGGATTCTATAGCCATGCTAAGGAGAGTAAACAGGATCAGCCAATTCAGCCTGAGGTGGTAAGAGCTATTTTGCTTTTCTGTTCTTCAGCTTGAAGTTTGAACCTCAGTATCAGGGTCATTTATTTGTCCTGTTACAAAACACATATATTGTGATATATATATATATATATATATATATATATATATATATATATATATATTTGGATATTTATTGATATACTGGATCTTTATGCTACATATTTATGTGCTATGTAAATGTATTCTATACAGATTTAATTTATATGTTATATACAAATGTTATATACAAAATATATGCTTATTTTATAATATATATATATATATATATATATATATATATGTATGTATTCTGAATTTTAAAGTCAGACTCTTATGTAGCCCAAGCAGGACTTGAACTTGAAATGTAGACAGGATGAACTTGAATTTCTGCTCCACCTCCCAAGTGCTAGGATCATGGACTTGTGCACTCACTCCCAGTTATATGTGGTTCTGGGGTCCAATGAAGGGCTCTAAGCACACTAGGAAAGCATTCTATCACTACATCCTCAGCCTGAACAGTGGATTCTTTGGGTTTAATAAGCAGATGCTAAAATACTTTTTGATGATGCTAGTGATGCCAGCTTATAATTGGGGCTCGGGAGACACCTCAGGAGAGGTCCCATGTTCTTGTGTCCAGCAACAAAGGGTTGGACAGACAAACATAGTTACAAGCACAGAGAGAATTTATTTTAAAAAAGGCTGCAGTTCCAGGGGAGGAGGCAGACTAGAACAAAGAGAAAACTGCAGTTCAATGGTCCTTCTCTACACAGGTGAGGCTTTTATGTTACCTTAACACAGGCTTTTTGTTTAATTTATTAATTTTATTTTATATGTATTGGTGCTTTGCCATGGGTCAGGTCCTCTGGAACTGGAATTGCAGACAGTTGTGAGGTGCCATGTGGGTGCTGGGAAATGAACCCAGGTCCTCTAAAAGGGGAGTCAGTGCTCTTAACAACTGAGCCATCTCTCTAGCCCCTAGGCTTTTTTTTTTTTTTTTAAACCTGATTTGTATGATGTGGACTTTTCTGCACATGCTCTATCATGTAGTTCTACATACAACTTCCTGCATTGCATGACTCATTGGGATCTGAAGCCTCCACCCAGGTGTCTGTCCTTCAGTAGGATAAAGAGCTATATGCCACCTTTAGATCCTCTGGAGTGCTCTGTATCTTTATTTGGCATGAGACAAATTGGTGAGCAGTGGGGAGGTCTTTGACTACTTCTTTTTCCATATGCTAATTTTGTAAGGTTTGCACAAGGCATTCTGGACCTCTCTCTCCACCTTACTCTCTTGCTGGGACCACTCTCATACTCAGCAAGAATTCTATCACACGCCTAGCCCCAACGTAGCTGTTTTTAACAAAATAACAGTGCTTTCATGTGGCGGTAGCAGTGAAGGGGCAGGAATTTCAGGGGCATTTCCTTCCTGCCCTCTGTGCTTCACAGTGGATGCACCTGATTTCACCTGGACTAATTTTATTTCATCTTGTGAACAACCTTGTGAGAGCTCACAACTGTGGCTAAGCTAGCTTAGGTTCCAGAGTCTACTCGTTAATATTAATCCTTCTGAGACTTTTGTTGGAATAATGTGTTTCTTTTTTTAATATATTTTTTTAAGATTTTATTTATTATGTATACAACATTCTGCTTCCATGTATATCTGCACACCAGAAGAGGGCACCAGATCTCATAATGGATGGTTGTGAGCCACCATGTGGTTGCTGGGAACTGAACTCAGGACCTCTGGAAAAGCAGCTGGTGCTCTTAACCTCTGAGCCATCTCTCCAGCCCCGAATAATGTGTTTCTTAAAGTTGAAAGTTTTCTTTAATTATATTTATTTGTTTGTCACGGGAGTGTAGGGGACACATATACATGGAGGCAGAGGCCAACTCCTGGGAGTCAGCTGTCTTTCCACCACAGGTATCCCAGGGATGGAACTCAGGACAGTCTTGACAGCAAATGCCTTTTCATCCCAAGCCATCTCACTGCTCCTAACCTGACATTTTGTCTCTTGAAATCAGGGGCAGGATCTTGAAAGCAGGATTCCTCTGGTCTGGGAAGCCTTGTCATGAAGAGTCAATGAACTGCTCACATTTGGAGGGAAACTACTGGCTCTTCTCAGTCAAATCCACTGAACAAGGGCATGAAAAGGAAGTGAACTTCCTTCCCATTTCTCAGTGGGGCCCTACCCATGACATGGAATCAGTGTCCTGAGTGCTTAGGGAAGAAGGGGTCCCTCTGGACAGCGATGTGGTTTGCTGGAATAATAAATGAATTAGATGTTCACCATCAAGACCACAGACACCGCTGAAGGACATCAGAAAGCCAAAGAGAAGGCTGGGGGAGACTGCCTGTTGGTAAAGAGCCTGCCTTGGGAACACTTGGACCTGAATTTGATTCCTGGAATCCCTATAAAAAGAGATGTGCATTAATTTTCCTCTTCCTCCATGTGTATGTGTGTCCCCTGCCCACCCCATAACAAATAAATAAATGTAATTAAAGAAAACTTTTAAAACCCCATACATATCCATGAAAAAGTCTACGAAGAAGTAATATTAATAATAAACTGTAGTTTTTGGAACCTGAGCTAGCTAGTTCATAAAACTATGAATATGCTTGAAACCCCAGTGCCAAGGAGACAGAGACAGGTGGATCCCTGGGGCTTACTGGTCAGATAATCTATCTTATTTGGTGGCTGCCAGGTTAGTGAGAGGCCTTGTCTCAAAAAAAAAAATGGATGACACACAACGGATAGCTCCTACGAATGCAAACCTGCTCACACATACAGGGGTGAGGGTGGGGCAGAAGCTGAGAGAAGAGCTATAGTTTGGGTTTGATATATTTACCGGGAGGAGCAGAGGTTCCTTCTACTGGGGCTTCTGAGACCTCTCTGAGGGTCTACTGCTTCCATACTGATACAAAGAACAGAAAGAACTGAAAAGGTTGATACAGCTGGAGCAGCCCAGTGCTAGCAAAGAGGGCGTGGTAAGAGAGATTGTCTCTTGGTTCCATTCATTCTTCATTAATTCATTCATTCATTCATTCATTCATTCATTCATTCATTCATCAAGCTTGTATGCCATATGCCAATCAAAGGGCCATGAAGTCAATAAATGAGACAGAGCCTGGATAGGATTCCCTGGCCTGCTGTAATCAAAAGAGGTATAGCTAAATATAAGCCACTACAAAGCCACCTGTGACATGAACGGAATCTCTAGAGAAGAAACATAGGGTGTTGGCTCTATATAAGGCTGTTGTGTAAGATGTATATGAGGCCACAGAGGTAAGAGGAGGCTCTTGCAGACACTAAGTACAGCCAGGAAAAGTGTAGATGGGAGCTTATATTTTGCATATCATGGGGAAGAACATTAAATTCATTGTGGATTGGACCCCCATTTTCTTTAGACAAGATCCTACTATGTAGCCCAGGTTTTCCCTGAACTCACTCTGTAGCTCAGGTTAGCCTTTAATGCTGGGACAGTTCCTAAGCTCCACTTGGTCCACATTTACGAATTAAGCTCTGTTCTGTGAAGGCACAATTGTGAGTACCAGGAACTCAGTAACAATCAGCGGAAGAAAGAGAGGGTAAAAGTCTGTCTTTATAAGCCCCATTGCAGTGGGAGAGACAGAAAGCAAATATAATAAATGAACAAAGTGCAGTCTGGGCCCCGATTCCCAGCACTTAGTGCTGTGGATTCACTAACTAACAGCAAAGACAGGGTGAGCACTGAGCCTTCCCTCCCAGTTCCTGTGATCTGCCGGTCATAATTTCAGCAGCAGATAAGCAATCTATTCATTCGTCTCACAAGCTTCTGGAAGGATTCTTTGTGTTTATTTTTAGTGTGTGTGTATGTGTGTGTGTGTGAGAGAGAGAGAGAGAGAGAGAGAGAGAGAGAGAGAGAGAGATTCCCTAGAACTGGACTTCTAGGTGGTTGTAAGCCACACAGCCCAGGTGCTGCAAACCAAACCTAGGTCTTCTCTTTCTGGGAGGCAAGCTTCTCCTCTGGTTTCACCAGGACATGACCCTTACTCCATTAGGGGATTCCTGGAGAAATGTTCATTCTTTGGCACTCATTGTTTCCATAGTCCAGTTGTGCAGTGGAAGGGCACATTATCTCTCTTTAGAATGTATTTCCCATCAGGACAGTTACAAGAGGTTCTTTCTTTTTTTAAAAAACATACTAACCACAGTTTCCCCTCCTCTGCTTCCATCCCCTCCCTCCTCTCCACCCATCCCCTCCCCCCTCTCTCCTACACGCTCCCATCCCTCCTCCTCAGTCTTCATCAGAAGGGGTAAGGCCTCCTATGGGAGTCAACAAAGATGACATATAAAGTTGAGGCAGGACCAAGCTCCTCCCCATTGCATCAAGTCTGGGCAAGGCATTCCGCCATAGGGAATAGGTTCCAAAGAGCCCCCTCATGCATCAGGGGCAGGTCCTGGTTCCACTGCCAGCGGTACATCAAGCAGATGCAGAGGGCCTAAGTTGCACCCATGCTGACTCCCTAGCTGTCAGGCCAGAGTCTGTGAGCTCCCACAAGCTCACATCAGCTGTCTCTGTGGGTTTCCCCATCATGATCTTGACCCCCTTGCTCATATGATCCCCCCTCCCTCTCTTCAGCTGGTGTCCCAGAGCTTGGCGCAATGCTTGGCTGTGAATCTCTGCATCTGCTTCCATTAGTTACTGGATGAAGGCTCTGTGATGACAACTGGGGTAGTCACAAATCTGATTACAGGGAAGACCACTATTGCTAGGAGGCTCAGCTGGAATCATCCTGTGGATTCCTGGGAATTTCCCTAAAACCATGTTTCTCGATAATCCCATAATGGCCTCCTCTATCAAGATATCCCTTTCATTACTCTCCCCTCTATCCTTCCCTAACTTGAATATCCTAATCCTTCGTGTTCCCATCCCACCATCTCCTCCCTTCTACCCATCCCAATTTACCTAGGATATATCATCTATTTCTTCTTCCAGGGAGATACGGATGTCCCTCTTAGGGTCCTCCTTGTTACCGAGCTTCTCTGGGGCTGAGGATTGTAGCCTGATTATCCTTTGTTTTACATCTAATGTCCACGTATGAGTGAGTATGTACCATGTTTGTCTTTCTGGGTCTGGGTTACCTCATTCAGGGTGGTTTTATCTAGTTCTATCTATTTGCCTGTAAATTTCATGGTGTTGTTTTTTACAGCTGAGTAACACTCTATTTGTGTAAATGTACCACATTTTCTTTATCAGTTCTTTGGTTGAGGGCATCTAGGTTGTTTCCAGGTTCTGGCTAGTACAAATAATGCTTCTATGAACATAGTTGAGTAAGTGTCCTTGTGGTATGATTGAGCATCCTTTGGATATATGCCCAAGAGTGGTATTGCTGGGTCTTGAGGTAAATCGATTCCCAATTTTCTGAGAAACCACTGTACTGATTTCTAAAGTTGCTGTATAAGTTTTCACTCCCACCAGCAGTGGAGGAGTGTCCCCCTTACTCTACATCCTCTCTTGCATAGGCTGTAAAGACACCTAACTATTCTTGATTCACTAACATTGAACTCGGCACTGACAGCACATGCCTGAACCTAGCTGCTTTCCATAAAGCATAGCATGGTCTTCTCACCTGAGAAAACACTACATACTCCATCTGTACTAGGACCAGGGGTCTTCACAATAGACAAATTTCCAACATAAAGAGCAGTACTCAGAAAAATCTGCAGAGCTCTGAAAAGGAGCTATTCCACTGTCAGGGAGTAAATCAGCACCACAGCTATAAAAATCAGTATGGAAGTTCCTCAGAAAATACAGGATCTTCATCTTTAAAAAAAGAATGGAAGGTGGGAAGGAAGGAAGGAAGGAAGGAAGGAAGGAAGGAAGGAAGGAAGGAAGGAAGGAAGGAAAAAGCACAGATATTTAGATAATTGAGCTATGGATTGGCAGGTGATAGCCTACATTTTACGTTTCTGGATGGTATATATTTCTACATGACTACACTCCCTGTCCAGGGGTAAAGAATCTCAAATGTAGCATTTCTCATTCTTACTTTCATTCCATGTAGGCCTGTACATACATGATAAAGGACTTGATTTAGGGATCCTTTTTTGTAATTAAAAAAATATGTGTGGGTATATGTCTTGCCTGCTTGTGTGCCTGTGAGTCTTGTGTGCCTGGTGCCTTGCAGAGGTCAAAAGTGGGTGCTGGATCCCCTGGAGGTAGGGTTACAGAGAGTCTCTGTATGGGTACTAGGAATTGAACCCTGGTCCTCTTACAGAGCAACCAGTGCTACTACCCACTTAGCCATTTCTCTGGCAGCACTGGGTTCTTGTTCATTTCAACACTCAATAAGCTAAAGTTCTAGACCCCTGCTGCCTTGCATTGATCCTTGGATTCTGCTAATCCCACAGAGTGTTTCCCACAGTTACCTCCAAGACCCAAAGGGACACCTCATGCAGACAGGCTGTCTCTGTGGTTATCGGGGTTTTAAGCTGTGAATGTGAGTAGACAGTGTGACTGTGCTAAATGGAGAAGAGTGCCCTTGCAGCCATGATACAGAGGAGGCTTTGCTTATTCAGTTTGACTCAGTGAGGACAAGATACTGCTTAAAGGGTCTGAAGAAGAAACAAGAAGGACCTTGATTTAATGAGTCCAGGGTCCCATCCCATACAGTCACAGGGAGCCCTGGGCACAAATGGGATTGCATGGTGTTATGGACAGAAGAAAAGGCAACCTCAACTGGGATTTGATAAGGCCTTTGGCTTAGTGAGTCAGAAACTAGGGAGGTTGCTCCTCTGGCATAGTGCAGGCAGTCTTTGAGGGCACCACTGGCTTTAACAGCCTCATGGTGTCTTTGTCAGGGTTACTATTGCTGTAATGGAACAACATGGCCAAAGTAAGGGGAGGAAAAGGTTTATTTGGTTTATTTCCACATCATGGTTCATCATCAAAAGAAGTCAGGACAGAAACTCAAGTATGGCAGGAACCTAGAGGCAGGAGCTGATGCAAAGACCACAGAGGGATGCTGATTACTGGCTTGCTCCCTTAGTTTGCTCAGCCTGTCTTATAGAACACAGGACCACCAGATCATGGATGATACCATTCACAATGGACTTGACCTTCCCCCATCAATCACTAATTAAGAAAACGCCCTATAGGCTTGACTACAGCCTGATCTTATAGAGGCATTTTCTCAATTGAGGTTCCCTCCTCTCAGATGACTTTAACTTGTGTCAAGGTGACATAAAACCAGTTAGCACACGTGGTTTAGGAACAAGAAAAGAAGGAGATGCATGGGATTTTTTGGGGGGGTCTTACAATTTCAGGGGGTGAGTCCATGATGGTGGGGAACATGTCAGCAGGAAAGGAGGTGTAGTAGTGGAACAGTAGCCAAAGAGCTCATGTCTTGAGGCACAACCAAGGGAGACTCAATTGGCACTCAAAAGCCTGTCCCCATTGACACACCTCCTCCAACAAGACCAGAACTCTTCATCCTTCCCAAATAGCTCCACCAACTGGGGACCAAGCCTTCAAACAGATGGACCTACAAGGGTCATTCTCATTAAAGCAGAGAGAGAATAAATGTGTCAATGGTTGCATTTAGCTCACTTTCTCCTTTTTTATATAATTTAGAACCCAAGCCTAAGGTATGGTGCTGCCCACAATCAAAGCAACCTGTGGTGATATATTACTTATGATTTATTAAAGCTTGCCTGAGGATTCAGAAAGCAAAGCCAGTCTCAAGCTATAAAGACCAGGTAGTGGTGATACATACCTTTAATCACAGGACTCAGGATTAAGAGGTAGATGGATTTCTGCATCCAAGACCACCCTGTGCTACCAGAGAGTGAATCAGAACTCACACATTTAATTCCAGGATTTGGGAGGTATAAAAGGTAGGGGCATTCAGTCTGAAATTAGTCTCTAGCCACATTGAAGAGAGCATAGCAGTCTGAGTGAATCTGAGGAACAGTGAAGTTGGGAACAGTTTGAGGATCACCCCTCTGGTCTGAGCTGAGGTAGAGTTAGTGGCAGGCTGCTTTGCTTTGCTGATCTTCAGCTTGAAGCTTGAACCAAAATATCTGTCTCTGAATCTTTTATTTTACATGCAACAGCAACTCCCCTCCCCACAAATGTATCTACTGGACAACCTGGTCTAGACAGTTCCTCACTGAGACAGTCTCCCAAGGTGACTAAATTGTGACAAGCTGACAATTAAAGCAAACCATCATACTTGCCCTTTTTTTTTTTTTTTTTTTGGTTTTTTGAGGCAGGGTTTCTCTGTGTAGCTTTGGAGCCTATCCTGGCACTCGCTCTGGAGACCAGGCTGGCCTCAACCTCACAGAGATCCGCCTGCCTCTGCCTCCCAAGTGCTGGGATTAAAGGTGTGTACCACCAATGCCCCGCACCATACTTGCCCATTTGGTCATTACACATAATGAGCATTCATGTATAAGTCTTTATATGATCGTATGGTTGTTTTTCTCTTGGGTAAATGACCAGGAGTAACTGAACAATGAAGTAAACACATTTCTTTTATATATATATTGGTGTATCCTCTGATTTCAGCATTTGATGTACATATTTTAAGTAACAAGAAACTGCCATTCTGTTTTGCAAATGATCACACTGCCATCAACAATGCATGAGAGTTCCAGGTACCCTTGCATGTACAGCACTTGGTACTGCCAGTCTCTTTCACCATCAGCCGTTCTTGTGAGTAGGTGGGGTATCTCACTGGTTTTGAAGTACATTGCTCAGGCACTAGGCTAAGTGGGTGCTTTTATTACTTACTTCTCATGACTACTTTCTGAAGCATATAATAGTGCTCTCACTCTACATATTGGTAATCTAAGACAGGTAAAGGATCCATAGGTTGGAGCTTGGTCAAGGTCATAAGATACAGAGTAAATGCCAGAGCCAGGCTTCAGTTCAGGTATGCTGAACCCAGAGTTCAACCCCTCTGCTGTACTAGCCTCTCAGGGGTTAATTCTTTGGCTTCACTGTGGGTTCTGCTATGGTTTGAATGAGAATGGCCCCATAGGTTCATATATTTGAATGCTTGGTTCACAGTTGGTGGAACATTTTGGGAACTATTAGGAGGTATGGCCATGTTGGAGGAGGTGTGTCACCCGGAATAGCTTTAAAGTTTGAAAAGCCCACAATAACATTCCCAGTAAACTCTCTCTCTCTCTCTCTCTCTCTCTCTCTCTCTCTCTCTCTCTCTCTCCTCTCTCTGCTTGGAGTTATGATGTAAGCTCTCAGCTAGTGTTCCAGCACCATGCCTGCCTGTCTGCTGTCATGCTTCCCACCATGATGACAATGGACTAACCCTCTGAAACTGTAAGTAAGCCCCTAGCTAAATGCTTTTTTCTATAAGTTGCCTTGGTTATTGCTATCTCTTCACAGCAATAGAACAGTGACTATGACAGCTCCTTTATAAGAAGGCTGGAGATGGCAGCTAGTCACCTGAGAAGAGGTGCTACAAAGATGAGGAGGCCAAAGATAGCTGAAGAAGTTGCTGTTGTTGTAGTTGTTCCCTAATAATAGTCCATATTAGGGAATGCCCCAGGAGGGTGAGGCCAAAGGTCTCTGGCACCAACCTCTGTCTTTCCCTGCTGACCCTGCCAAAGGACACCATGGAGGCTCTGCCTTAGCCAACAGTGCACAGTCACCTCTAACCCACCCCTTCTGTTAACTGAATCTTGCCAAGGCCCCAAGCAGGGCCCCCACCTGGTTCAGGCGCTGTTACAAGAATCTGGGGTGTGTCTGTGGAAAGACTATCCTTGCCGTCTTGGATCCTTTCTGGTAACAGGTGGGGCATTACTATAAATGAACACATGTGCTGCTTCTATAAGAGGACAGAGAAAAACTGAAGACAAGACAAAGCTACAGCAGCATCAAGTTTCCAATGTGTTGCCTGAGCCTGGCAGCTACCCTGTGTGGTATGGACTTCATTATGACAAGACCAAAAGCCACAGGTGTTCTGAAACATGAACCCCCAGCCATCGGTTATAACATCAGGCTGAATATTTAAAAGTGTGGACCAATTCTCAGTCTGTATTGTAATCATCTTCCTATTTAGACACAACCTCTGAACAACACAAATAGAGGTAGCGGCCTAGTGGCCATTGCCCATGCAGGATCTTACATGAACCTCTGTTTTCTCCATCATAGAGACCATTAACAGAGTTTGTGGGGTAGCATAGATTGCTTTTATCTACTGGCTGCTTTGGAGTAGGTATTTTAACTTTCAACCTACTTGGTAGACACTCCAAAAT
The DNA here is from genome assembly GCF_003668045.3 of Cricetulus griseus. NCBI lineage: Eukaryota > Metazoa > Chordata > Mammalia > Rodentia > Cricetidae > Cricetulus > Cricetulus griseus. The sequence goes on from NC_048601.1 coordinate 63,404,768, forward strand.
GCTTGCTTCATCTGGTCTTAAGAACTGAGAGACACTTGATGGTCACATTCATGCCAATGAACTGTGAACAGCTGTTTTCTTGATATGGTGGTCTCATTCTTCTAGCTTGGAACTGAGCATGCCCTATGAAAGATGGTGCCCAAAATGGCACTGTCTTCTGTACTAGGCTTTTTCTTTTGGGCCGACAACGAGCTCCCAAATCATGACACGGAGACTTATTATTATTTTTGAATGCTCAGCCTTAGCTTATGCTCATTTCTGGCTAGCTTTTTTTTTCCCCTTTAACTTAAATAAACCTGTTTCTCTTCATCTATGTTTTGCCTTCAGCTTTTTACCTTTCATTCTTGCTGCATATCTTACTTTTCTGGTGTCTCCATGTCTGGCTGGTGGTTGCCTAGCTTCTGGCTCTGGACATCTCCCTCTTTTTCTCCCTTGTTCTCCCCTCTCTTCTACTCTCCTATTTATTCTCTCCACCTGTCAACCCCACCTGTCAGCCCCACCTATCCCTTTTCTGCCTGGCAATTCACCATTCAGCTTTTTACTAGAGCAATAAAGTGCCTTAGGCAGGCAAGGTGAAACAAATGAACATATCTTTACATACTTAAACAAATGATGCATAAATAAAAGGAACACACCTTTGCACAGTTAAAGTAATATTCCACGGCATAAACAAATGTAACACATATTTACATAGTTAAAATAATATTCCACAACAGTCTTCCAAGCTCAGAGAGGGCTGAGCCAGGACAAAGAAAACCAGCATTGGCTTCAAAGATTCTAAGGTGCCCTTAGGAGGAGGTTGACTGAGCTCTTGAGTCTGGGAACAGGAGTGTATGTATATCAAGCAGATCAGGTGGATGTCTGAGATAGCTTGGCTAGGGCCAGGGCTCAGGGTTAAATTTATTCCTCCTATCCTTTCCCCCACAGTATCTCTGGACTAGGGCCTATCGACTGCACTTTCCCATGGAGGAGCACGATGTTGAGCAAAAAGCCACACCAGTGTAGATGAAAAAACCTGGAATGATGTCTAAGAAATAACTAATTCAGTTCATGCATCAAGAAGCTCCTGGTTATGTTGGATCTGAAACATGGCCCCTCCAAGTTCACTGAAAATCAGAGAACAAAAATTTTGGGTTCACATGGATGGAAGTTATTCAACTGCATCTTGGAAAACTGGCTTTCATACACAACCTATTTCATTGATCTCTACATGAGGAACTTCAGGGAAAAAAATGGAAATAACTGTTCAGATTGAGACCCAGCTGTGGAAATGGGAGAGTAGGGGTGTTGTCATGTCACGAAGTGGACATTCCTGGCTATCGGAATGATGTCATCAGCTGCAGAATGGAAGCTCAGGGAGAGCATCGTAGATAACAGGGTGCACTGCGACCTGTGCTTCAGGTCTCATTTTGGACATGGCTTGTATCCCTTAGATGCTGCATTTATGAAAGTGATACACGGAGAGGTGACTAGTGTGCTGTGAAGCCAACACTTACTCTAAGGGAACCCCAGCAACCAAAGAAAGGGATCCAGGCTACTTTCCTGATGAAGACTTAAAGAGAGGACTAGACTCCCCAAGGCCAATATCTTGATATTTGTGATCAGATCAAACTAGTTGTTGGCGCCAAGGGCACGAAAGTCAGAGGTTTCTTCTACCCTCAAAGTGTTGTAAAGGTAGAAAAGCTAGAACAAAATTATTTGCTGACACTGAGGATAATACTCATCACCTACCTGCAGTGTTGTGGGCTATTCACCAGAGAAGACTGCTTAGACATGGCTTTAAGCCAATAGAAAGTCTTTATTAGCCGCTGGGTGTTTAGGATCCTAGTATAGCCCTTATTCTTTCTCAGGGTGAACTTTTATGCACAAAAACCATGCTTTGGGTTGACATACTTCAGTCAACAAGAACAGCTAGACAGAAGCCGAACTACAGAAGCTAAAAAGCAAAGTTAGCACATTTTGAGACTTTCCCAGAACTATATGAACTTTGACAGATTAAGCCTTTGTTTTAGTTTTGGCAGGTGATGCTGTCTACGTGCTAAGTTTTACAGCTTGAATGGCACTTCCATCATGGAGTCAGTGTGCTAAGGTCTTGGGGTCTACTAATATCTAGGGCCCTGTTACAGCAGGACCCCAAGAAAGTGACCCAGAGCCTTCACTGTGACAACTTCTGTTATGAGAGGCTCAAGAGAGGTGGTAGGAAATGGTTCCATGAAGTTTTTTTATAGTTATAAGACAAAATAAAGTCATAAACCAAGTTATTTTTCAAGTAAAAAGTGGAAATGTCAATCAGATAAATAGATGTTTGTTGCTGTCTGGTGTTGATTGTAGCTTTGGGGTTGGTGGAAGCCAATGGTCTGTTAACAATAGGTATTCCCTGACATTTGAAGTGATATTTGCCAGATACAGTGGTGGCCAAGTATTTTGGTCAGGGTTCTCTAGAGCAGTGATTCTCAACCTTCCTAATGCTGTGAGTGACCTTTAATACAGTTCCTCATGTTGTGGTGGCCCCCAGTCATAAAACTATTCTCATTGCTACTTCATATCTGTCATCTTGCTACTGTTATAAATCATAATATAAATATCTGATATGCAGATATCTGACCCCTATAAAGTGTCATCCAACTGACCCACAGGTTGAGAATCACTGCTCTGGAGAAATAGAACTTATATAATGAATATGTAAATGTATATAAAGGGAGTTTATTAGAATGGCTTACAGGCAAATGTAGAACTCTCTTCTCTTTGTTTTCAATACAAAAAACTACTAGGGAGAAGTTTTGGGCCCAGCTTATGTCTGGTGATCACCCACAAACTAATTGGTGTAATAAAGACATAAGAGAAATGGCAATTTCTAAGGTTTGGATGGGAGAGAATTACTATGGAATACAAAACAGCAGGCTCTATCAGAAGATAGAAGCATTTGGGAAGGAAAACAGAAATCACTCCATAACCGTTCCGGTCACAAGAAAAGGGATTCAAGAATAGTGAGCCAACTGATAATGGCTTGAGAGCCCCATTGTCTAGAAGGCTGAACTCCTCCCTGGTCTCAGTGTTTTCAGGGCTATGGCCAAGAACAAACTGGAGGGGGCCAGGATGGAGAGAGTCAGGATAGGCAACACTTTTGCTCAGAGAAATGGGATGCAACAAAAACAACTTTCTTCCCACCCCTGTTTCTCTCCCATCCTTCCCATCATTCCGCCTTGCTCTGGAACAAGTCCTCCTGACTGTTGAAGAAAACCTGGGGTGGTTCCACTCATTTTCCACCCCATTTCTCAAGACCTAAACATTTCGTTTCAGCAATGAGAATATCCAGTTGAGCACAGTAATCTAACCTGAGTTTTTCACTTACCTGTAAAGTTTACCTACTGGGCATGCCCAGGGGAAACAACACAGGGGCAGCACTCTACTGCTTTCCTACTCAGGAGACTCCTGCCAACCACAAGCTTTGAAATTTTTAATTTTTTTTCCAGTACTGAGGCTTGAACTCCAGTCTTTGGAAATAGGAGACAAACCTGCTACTGAGCTGTCACAGGCTCTCTCCTTTTTGTTGTTGTTGTCGTTTGACTTTTTGAGACAGGATCTCAGTAAATAGACCAAGTAGGCCTTGAACTCTCTCTGTAGCCCAGCCCTCTCCAATAGCTGGGACTATAGGCCTATTCTACCAAGACACTGATAAGTTTATAGTCTGCATCCTCCACCCCTCAAGATGGCTGATAGGCCTTCTAATCTCACTAGTGAGTGTGATGGAAGAAGATGGAGAGATACTTGACATTGTCTTGCTGTAGCTTTGGAATATGTATGGTGTGTGTGTGTGTGTGTGTGTGTGTGTGTGTGTGTGTGTGTGTGTCATTAAACAGGTGTCATTCTTTGGGCAGCATCCACCTTGTTTTGATGCATAGGGCCTCTCTCTGGCCCAGAGCACACCAAGTAGTCTAGGCTCTAGCTGACCAGCAAGCCCCACAGATTTATTCTCTTGGCTCTGTCTCTGGGTTACAAGTTTTTTATTTGTAACCTGGGTTCTGGGGATCAGACTCAAGTCCTATGCTTGCAAGGCATGTACTTCCTGACTTAATTTCACACAGCTCTTGTATTTTTAAATTTTTATTCATTTTATTGTTATTATTGTTTTTATTATTACAGGCATGCACTGCTATACCAGGCTTGCCTTTGGTGTTTCGTTATTTGATATAGAAGCTCATATTTCTAGTCTAGGCAGGCCTCAAACTCATGACTATACCCCTTCATCAACTTCCCAAGTTCTGGGTCTACAGGAATGAGTTACCATGCCTGGCTTGGCCTTCGGGTTTTCCCTGCCTGCTAAGTTTTCCAAACTTTTCCGTTTAATTTTTTATTGTCTCTAGTAAAGTATGGAGTGGCCAGACAGTGCAGAGAGAGCTGGGAAAGAATTCAGTTTTATTCTACTTGTTTTCATCCCTAGAGAGAGCACAGGTCATATAGACCATTCAAAGAAAACAGCTGGGATTGGTAAAAGACAGGAGAGAGGGAGCCATTGCAAACATATTCCTGAGGGACAGCAAGGCAAGTCAGCTTTACAATTTCCTAATTTAAATAACTTCAGGGGGTCCTGGAACACAGAAGCATCTCTGGTTGTCTCATATCTAGCTGTAGAATAGCCTGGAGTGTGAGTGTTCCATTAGGGAAGTGGTTTGGGGCTGTGAGGAAATGACCAGCCTCCGAATGGGATTCAACACTACATTAAAACCCCCTATACTGTAACTCTATTGTGTTTTAAGGGTTTTTTAAGAGTCCTCATCACAAAAGACAGTTCTCTTTCAGCACCTTCATTGTCAGAAAGTGGTTTTTGGTTTTTTGTTTTGTTTTGTTTTTGAGACAGGGTTTCTCTGTGTAGCTTTGGAGCCTATCCTGGCACTTGCTCTGGAGACCAGGCTGGCCTTGAACTCACAGAGATCCGCCTGCCTCTGCCTCCGGAGTGTTGGGATTAAAGGCACGCGCCACCAATGCCCGGCTTCAGAAAGTGTTTTCTATCTGTATGTATAAATGAAAGACCCCTGGAGGTTCAGGCCCCAAGGATCTTTGCCCAGGACCGAAGTCACCCAAATCACCAGGTGGAGTCGAAAGCTTGATGCAAACAGCACGAGGCTTTATTGTAGTTGTTTAATGAGCTAACCCCATGTTAGCTCGGATCTTTCATCCATCCACCATGGCGGATGACTAGGAAAGACGCTGCGAAGCCACAGCATAGAGATCTTATAGGGCAGCGTAAGGGGAGTGTCTAGGGGTATTCACAGGCTCAGGATTGGTGTGCCTCCAGGCTTGGAGGGTTTGCCCTGTGTTGATTGATCAACTGGTTGTTATGGCCCATAGGCCCTCCCAGGGTGGTTGCTATGCTCTGTACTTCATTGCTGTGCTTTTGTCTGTAAAGCACACCCAGAGCAGTAAAGCATAGCACCACCAGCTAACTTCTGATTGGTTCCTTGCCATGAGGCAGGCATCTGACCTCCTAGTGACCAAGACAAGGTCGGGCAAGCACATGCTAGGCTGTTATGGCTGCTGAAATTGGGAGCTGGTCCCTTCTTCATACATGAAAGAAAATGAGAGAGAAAGAGAGAGAGAGAGAGAGAGAGAGAGAGAGAGAGAGGAGAGGTATTGAGAGAGAGAGAAGAGAGATACTGTTTATTATCTAACAAATAAACTTTGCCTGCAGACCAGAATGCAGAGCTAAACCACTAGTTAGTCATAGAGGACAGGCAGTGGTGGCCACACCTTTAATCCCAGCACTCAGGAGACAAAGGCAGATAGATCTCTGTGAGTTCACTCTGTGAGTTCAACGCCACCCTGGGCTACATGAGAGTGAAACAGTCTAAAAGAGAAACAGAGCTCACCCCTTTAATGCCAGCACTAGAGCGGATATAATGCAAGAGCTCAGTGCAGTTTCAGAAGGAGTCTGAGGATTCGTGGAGACAGGATCGGCCCTTTCAGTCTGAGGTAGAAGTAAGAGCTAGTGGCTGACTGTTTTGTTTCGCTGATCTTCAGCTTTAAACCCAATATCTGTCTCTGGGTTTTTATTATTCATGCTAGTGATGGGGGAGAAGGAGAGGGAGAGGGAGAGAGAGAGAGAGAGAGAGAGAGAGAGAGAGAGAGAGAGAGAGAGAGAGAGAGAGTACTGGAATTACAGGTCCATCATGCACATTCTGCTACATTTGAAAGCAATGCATTTCCAGTGTCTTTCAGCTCAAGTCCAAAGTCACCTTGCCTCTGCAGGAAGCCATCCTGTACAGAGTTCCTTTAGAGAAGGCTGAATGCTAGGTCTCTACAGAATGTCTCATACTGGGCACTGAATTTTACACAACAGAATATCAGCAAAGAGCAAGTCACTGGGACCTAAGCTATTGGAGGAAGGGAACAGCAGAGCCAAAAGATAAAGGACCAAGGCTTTCCAGTGATATTGAATGAAACTGGTGCAGGTCCTCCTCCGGGTGAGCAGAGCAAGTCACTCAAGTGGCCTGCAACATTTAAAGGGACACCATAAAATTCAGTTATCAAGATAAATCCTACATGGTGCATAATTCTTAAATGCATTAAAGTGTTTATATTGAATGCAGTTTCCATTTTGCCTAAGATGCCACGTGGCTCTGCAAGTGCTGCTGGGCCGTGATGTATGCAACGTTCAGCTCTTATAGCTCATCAGTTGAGGCTTGAAGATAAATCAAACCAAGACAAGTGTATGTATGTACACAGAAAAGTGCAAAGTGTGGGTCTGTGAGACAGCTCCCCCGGTTAAGGTGTTTTCTGCCATGCCTAATGACCCAAGTTTGATCCTGAGACCCACATATAACTGACTCCTGCATATTGTCCTTGAACTCCCCCACCCGCCACGTGTGTGGTGTTAGTTGCGTGCACACACACACACACACACACACACACACACACACACACACACACACACGTAAATGACACCAAGGTATCTGCAGTAAAAAGAACTAAACAGACAAGTGGTGAATGGTACAGATCCTGTAGGGACACTAGGGCTGTCAGTAGGCAGACACTTGCTGAGATGCTGTAATGATGACTTGAGTGCCAATTGAAGATGTCAGATTTCTCCTGAGGCTAGGGCATGATCTAAGTGAAGAATGACAGAATCTTGTCCAGACAGGTGTGGGCAAGGTTTCAAAGTCCAGAACCGGACCTCAGTTTCTCTACCATAATACTGAGGGTGGGGCAGCCCTCCCCGGGGATTCCGAGGCCCAGCCCACTGGGCCACCGCAAGACGAGGTTCCATGCCACAGCGGGTGGAGGAGGACCCGCCCTGGCTGCAGCCTTAGGGCTGGGAAGATCCGAACAGGGGCGGGTCGCACGGGTGCCCTCACCGCTAGCCGCCCAATCGCCGCGGGCCCGCGGAGCCCCGGGGGGCTGGGGCAGCGGGCGGAACGTGCCGCGGCTGCGCCGACGCGCGAGCGCGGGGCCGGGCCGGCAGGCGCGCTTAGTCTGGCGGCGGCGGCGGTGCGCGGACAGACAGACGTGTCGGGAGGCAGCACTGCCTGCAGCTCAGCAGCTCGGGCCGCGCCCGCCCGCCCGCCCGCCCGCCATGGTGTCGTGGATCATCTCCAGGCTGGTGGTGTAAGTGGCCTCTTTTCCTGTGTCCTTTCTTCCCTTCCCTCCAGGTCTCCAGGTCCCTTAGGGCCGCGCGCCCCTGCGAGCCACCAGCCCCGGGTCGCTAGAGCTATTAATACCCGGAGGTCGCTAAATTTAGCAGGTACAGTAGCTGTTTGGGGACGCGAGGAGCACGAGAAGGCATAGGACGCGCGGCGCTACTGGCCCATGGGGTGGCCGCGGGTTTAGGCGGCGCCTTGCGGGGGGACCGGGGCGTGGGTCCTCGCAAGCTGGTGGAGTCTCCCGGTGCTGGTTGATGCGTCTCGCCTTGCCTCTGTTGCTTTGTTCCTTTACGGGTGGGGCGGATTTGCAAGGACCAGTAGTGGGTGCTCCGCGCGTCTCCTTTGGGAGAAATGCCCTGGGCTCGCCCCCCGCCGCGCTTTGTCAGGTGAAAATGACAGACAGACAAGCGACAGGAGCTTCCTGGAGGGGTCATCGCGGAGATGGCGATGAGTAGCCAGATGGAAGTGGGGCACTCAATGGAGTGGGGGGAAATAGTCCTTTTTAGGTTTCTCAAATAGACAGAGGCAAGGGCAGGTGGCAAATAGACTAGTTTGCATCTTGGAGTAGACGTCTTCGTCCCTCTGGTCTGCTCTCCTCTGCAGGGGCTTAAGAGACAGGGGCAGGCACCTCTAGGAATGCAAGGGAGGGAAATTTCCAAGTGGCAGCATCCCACTACCCCACCACCACCATCAAAGGGCGGTGGCAGAGACACCTCCCAGACGGTGCAGGAGAGCAGAGTCATCTGGGGTGAGGCCTGTATGAAGTCCTTGGGGATGTGTGATGGGGACTTTTGTTTTGTTTGTGGTCTCTCTCCTCCCACCTTTGCTACCTGGATCAGGATGATTGATTTACCACCTGCTCAGGGACCTGGTACTGAAATGGGTCTGGGGAGGCCCCGGTGAGGACCACGTGCCCAGCATTTCTTTGTCTAAGAAAGAGGGGCTATTAACTCTCTTTGACAGTGCAGTGCCACATCTCAAGTCTTGGCACATCTCTCTTCTTCGCTTCTTGACTGATTTTCAAGGCAGTCTAGCGCAGCTTTCTTTAAAGTCCTAGCCATTGTCTTCCAGCCACCATTCTGCCCTTTCCTCCCAAAGTCCAGCAAGTTACCTCACAAAGGTCTCTCCAACAGCTGTTGCCAACTGCTGGGGGTTTTCTCTGAACCTTCAGGTGGCACGTGAAATATTTCAGTTTCTGTGGCACAACTAGCATCAGTAATACAGAAAAGCCACTGGCACGCCTTGCCACACCACATGCCCGACTAAAGCTTTGCCTTTGGTGGCATTTTCTTTCCTGAAGTCCTGTGATCTTTGCATTTGCTAGTGGGCTCTGGAGGACCTTCGGATGGAGCTCTGGAGCTTGCTTGCTTGCCTGGTGGGCTTCCCTTATAGGTCCTCAACTGGGGTCATGCCACTGTTCTAGTTTTCTTAGCATCCCCTACAGAGGAGACAACTGAGCCGGGAGTGGGAGTGGGGCGGAGGGGAGTATAGAAAAGGTGTTCAATGTTGGGAGGGGTTGCAACAAAGTGATGTTACCTTCTGAAACAACCACACCCTGAAGAGCTGAGATGTCCGATGACTTAAATGACCATGAGAATTGCCCCTCAGGTCTACAGCTATCCCTCGCACCCGAGATTGGTGGATATGGAGCAACTTGAAAAGGTCAAGGGTACTTACAACCCTGTCCCTAATTCATGATACAAACTCAACATGAATTATTAACACTGATTTTAATCCACAGTTCCTGGTTCAGATTAACAGTTCCCATTATGGAATATTAGCTGATGTAAATAAACTGAAAACCAGCCACATAATTGCTTCAGAAGGAAATCTCAAGATAATTTAGAGGAGTTATAGTCTTTAAGAATATAACTTATTTTTATATGTTTATACATATATTTGTATTTATGTTGCAAGAAGATAATCAATCCAGCTCAATATTCTACATAGGCGAAGGGTGCGGAGCTGGGGGTGGGGCTGGGATATTGTGTTTGGAATCAAGAAAATCCATGGTTCAAATCCAATTCTGCCTCTTGCCAGAAGATCCCAGTTCATAGCCCTGATTACAACACATCACAGTTCCTAGGCTAATTAACTGCACGCTGCTGTTGCAGAGGTTTCAGTAACACGTGACATGTGGATTCCCAAGCACCATGGAGAACACTAAATCAATGGTGATTCCCTCCTGTCCTCAGGGTACACTGCAAGAGGATATAAGCACTCTGGGGGGTGGAGGGGCTGGGACTCCAACTCTGCAGCTTTTCAACTGGGTTCCCGGAGGGCTTTGTGTTTTGATACCCTGATTTCATATGAGCAGCTCCCCCTTATCTTATACATTGAGGTTCCAGGTAAAACAAAATTTGGATAATATATGGGTTAATAATAAAGTAACAGCTAATAAAAATAAAAATCACGGATCCAGTCTTCTGCCCTCATCTATAGAACTGCAGAGGGAAAGTGCCTTGCCCAAGATCAAAAGACCAGCTGAAGAAAATGGAATCGGATCCATGGCCAAGGACCCCAGGTGGTTACACTGAGGCTATCTCTTTAAGGCTCCCTGAGCCCTCTGGTCTGAGTTTGTGCTACGATTTTGTTCATAAGTCCCATTTCCTTCCTGCAAACAGCCTTTTCAAAGTTTTGTCAGCCACATCAAAGAATATTTGGGGAAGACCTATCACTGTGTTTGAGGATGGAGAGGGAGTGTCTTCCTGTCTTTATGGTCCCAATCATCCAACCAGAGTTACTGGGAAAAGCTGGGGCTGTTGATGTCCCTTCTGCCACTGGTCCTGAATATTATGAGGGCAGCAACTGTGACCTGTTTCCCTCTGCAGCCTCTCTGCCCTCCAAAGGCAGCAGTCTCCTCACCCTTTCTCTCTTTCTCTTTCTCAGGAGGGGTCCTCTCCTCCTGCTTTTAATTACATACCTGGCATCTAAGCCCACTCAGCAAACATTGATTTGTTGAAGGAGCCCAGAAGCTCCAGAGGCCCTGGATATAAGGAACAAATGTAACCAGTGTTGTCCTCTGAGGATGGAAGTATCTTGGCATCAGGCAGACTTGTGCCCAGTGGGCAAAGCTCAGTGAATGTACATCAGTTTGAGAACCTTCTTTCTGGCCACCTGTCTTCCTCCTAACTCCCCGGGCTCAACCAGGGAGAAATTAAGGAAGTGTAGTAGCAAGTGGACCTCGTTAGGTAGAGCCTGCTTGGTATCTTCATGGGCACGGGGCTCATTCAGGATTTGCCTCCTCACCTCTTCACTTGTTTTTAAACAGAGTCTCGTGTGCTCAGGCTGGACTCAGACACTCTGCGCATGTTAGGCAAGCACTTTACTAACCGAGCCAATCGGCAACTCTTGTCTCTGAAGGCCTGAACTTGAATGAATTTCACACTGGGAGACAATGTGCATGAGTAAGTGGACAGAGGGGAGCACAGAGGCTGCTCTGTGACTTGGGAGAATGCGCCCTTTGAAGTCCTCATTGTCTCTGACAGAGTTTTGGCCGAGGTCCACAGTTAGCAGAATGGACCCAGAGCCTCCCACCCAGGGTGTGGTTAGAAAACCCAACCCCCTCTTTACTACAGGGGAAAGGGAGAGTCTTCATACAGTGAAAATGTGTGACTGTCTAATGGGTACACTGAAAAAAAGAGCTATTTCTACCTTGCACTGCTTCGAGGATCACTTATTTTCTCTGCTGTGCTGGGGATGGAACTCAGGATTGTGTGTGTGCTGGGCAAGGACTGGGCAAGGACTAGTCAAGGGCTGGGCAAGGACTAGTCAAGGGCTGGGCAAAGACTAGTCAAGGGCTGGGCAAGGGCTGGGCAAGGACTAGGCAAAGAAGGGCTAGGCAAAGAAGGACTAGGCAAAGAATAGGCAAGGGCTATCTATGTAAGGGTTAGGCAAGGGCAGAGCAAGGGCCCTACCACTGGCTGGCTATACCTGAAGCCCTTTTGCATATTTTTTATGTTAGTTTCCGGGGCTTGGGACACAATTCATTTTTTAAAAAGAGACCTTGCCTAGCATATGCTAAACTATGCATCTCATAAACATGGTATGGAATCCCAATAATCCCAGTACTCAGAAGGTGGAGACAGGAGGGTTATGAGTTCAAGGCTATCCTTATCAAGTTTAAGACTAGCCCAGGTCACAGGAAACCCTGTCTCTAAACAAAACACGGTTGCCAGTAAGATGACTCACTGAGTAACGGAGCTCTCCTGACAAGTTGAATTTGATTCCCAGGACTCACATGGTAGTCGAAGGAGAGAGGCAACTCCCAAAAGTTGTCTTCTGATCTTCACACATGAGCCATTACACAAGCATCCATACACTCCACAAAACGGAATCTCATTTAAAGGGGGGAGGAGCTAGTAAAGTGACTAGCTTGGTATTGCTGCTAATCCTAATGACCTGAGTTTGATCCCTGGGACCTACATAGTGGGAACAGAGAACAGACTCCTGCAGGTTGCCCTCCTACCTTAATGAGGCACACACGTGTATAAGATGTGGTACAACTCTTAAAATGAAAACAAATAAAAAAAAATTGGTACAAAGTAATGCTGAAGCCTGGCTGGATCCCAGGAGTAGGATTTGGAGCATGACAGCATTCATTCTGGGTCAGGGATGTAAAGGAGAGGGGACTGGAAGAGATGCCTGTGGGCTGTCCTCAATCTGTTCCCCTGCTGTTGTAAAACAAATGGAAGGAGACTGAATCCTCAAACAGAAGCTTGCCTTTCTTTGGGGCTTGCTCTTAAAATCTGGAACGCAGAAAAACAACCCAGGTAATAGAGGCTTCACGCTCGTTGAAATTGTATTTCCTGGTGCAGCTGTATGGGACATTGTAAAAACTGGGGGAATGTTCAGTCTAATTGAGAGAGGAAAGATGGTGGCTTGAAAAAGAGCATCCATACTGATCTTTTCCCATTGCTAGAGGCCAGAGTCAGGGGCTCCTGTTGCCCGTTTGAGAGATGAGATGGCCAGTGTCACCTGAGAGGTCCTTGACTCCAAGAATCAAGATGCTTCAAGGCCACTTCCTTCCCCACCTGGCTCCGAGTGCTGAGTGTTTGTAAGCATAAGATCCTCCTGGAAGTGGAAATTCCAGCTTAGGTGTCACATAGCTCTTTGTTTACTAATCCCACCTGTATGCTGGGAAGGGAATACTCAGGGCCTTCTAGCATGTATCGCTGGGTTACCTGGCAAGTGATGACCTGGGTGCTTATGACCATGCAGCCCCTCCTTTCTGAAAAGAGCCATTTTTAGAGAATGGACTGTTTGATGACAGAATAGCTATGAAAAACAAAAGGAGGAAAAGGCTGTGTCTTAGTTTCTCTGTGTAACAGCTCTGGCTATCCTGGAACTCACTTTGTAGACCAGGCTGGCTTCAATCTCACAGAGATCCGCCTGCCTCTGCCTCCTGAGCACTGGGATTAAAGGTGTGTGTGCAACACCACTGCTTGGCTCTAGTTTCTATTGCTGTAATAAAACACTGAACAAAAGCAGCCTGGTGTGGGGGCAGTATATTTTATCTTACCATTCCAGGTAACAGTTGATCACTGAAAGAAAGAAGTCAGAGCAGGAATTCAAGGCAGAAACCTGGAGGAAGCCATGGAGAGTGGTGCTTACTGGCTTGATTTTTAAATTTTATTTTCTTTTTTGGCTTGCCCAAAGACTTTCTTAAATAATCCAGGACCACTAGCCCAGGGGTGGCACTGCTCATGGTGGGCGGGGCTCTCTCATGTCAATCAAGAATCAAGAAAATGGTCCCATAGACTTGCCTATAGACAATTTAATGGTGCATTTCCTCAACTGAGACTCCTCGGGTGTCTCTAGTTTGTGTCAAGTTGACAGAAACTAAGCGGCACAGGCTCAATTGCAAGCCAAATGAGCCCGTGCAAAGCATATCCTTGACGGTGAACTGCCAAAGGTACCGTATGTTCTGGCTACTTCCCTGCCAAGTTCTCCTTTCTACACACACCAGTACAAATGGCACAGTCACTAGATATCTGAAGAATATTTTCCTCTTACTACTGGCCTGGAGAATGCCCCAAAGGATTGGAAGATGAATACTTACACAGTTAGTATGTGTTCTGAGCTCGACGATCTCATCTGCCACAACACAGGACATATGCCACTGTCCTTTTGGGGTGTTTTAGTTCTCATTCAAGCACTATCCTAGGAATATAGGGGGAAAGGAAATGCATTTTTTTTCAATTTTTTCAGTGCTACTGATTGAACCTAGAACCATTCAGCTATACCCCCAGCCCCAGAAGAAATCTTGACACCCATCTGGTTACAGCCCATGAAGCATGGGCATAGGTACCTAGACCACACATTACAGTTACCTCTTATGGTCCCTGTTAGGCTGCCCGGAATACTGTCTGGAGGAAAAGCTTGCAGCCTGCCCCTTCCGTGGGAAGCAGTCTAGTCCCTTCACTGGTTCCTTCGGAGAAGATGGAATTAGTTTCTCCAGTTTGATCACCAATTCTGTCCCATCTTTACTAGATTTGTGAGTGGAAGCATCCATTTCCTGAGTTAAAATATCCTCCCGTAGCAGCCAGTGCCAGTCCCTGCCTGCACTGCACACCAAGGCCATTTTAAGGCCAAAGAGCCTCCTGGTGCCAGCACTAGGAGCTGTCCAGCCTAGAGGCTTTGTGTGGCTGCCTCTTTCCTCTTACAGCCATCGTGCATAATTTCCTTTTTTCCATACGTTTTATATTAGTTTGTTTTAAGATAGTGTTTCATGTAGCCTAAGCTGAAACTCTGTAGCAGAGGTTGATCTTGAACTTCCAGTCCCCCTGCTGTTACCTCCCAGGTACTAAGATCTGAGGATCTGTCTTCAAAACGAAAGAACATCCCCAGTGCCTCCTTTTGTTCTCCTCTATCAGTCACAGTTCAGTTATATTTTACTGTAGGCATTCTCCTTTGCCCTAATTCTATTTAGTTAGTTGGAAGGGTTTATTTCATTTAAAAAACATTGAGCATGAGGGTGTTTTGTCTGCATGTGTGTATGTGCACCTTGTGCATGTCTGGTAACCTTGGATCCCTTGGGGCTGGGATTGCAGACAGTTATGAACTGCTGGGTGGGTGCTAGAAATGGAACTCTGGTCTTCTGAAAGAGCAAGGAGTGATCTTAACCACTGAGCCATCTCTCCAATTCCAGTTCTGCCATTTTTAAAGTAAGGGTCTTGCTGTGTAGTCCAGGTTGGCCTTGAACTGTGGATACAGTCCAGGATGGCTCCCAATTTATAATCCTCCTATCTCTGCCTCCCCACCACCAAGCTCATGCATACCCCTGGGTACTCTTATATACATATCTTTTAACCTCCTTGTGTACCAAGCTTGTACCAAGCTCCACTAAGCTTGAAGAAAAGGCAAATAATTTAGGTCTAGATAAGTCTAGGTATGTGCTTTGGGAGGGGCCTTCTTTTACCTCTTTAAATTAGAAGTATTTTTCTCACTCCCCTTTCACTGACTTTTCTTTGTTTTACTTTAAAATAAAAAGTCAGTTATTAAGTTTAAAGAGAGTTTGAGGACAATAAGGAGTGGGCGCCAGCATAGGGCAGTTGTGTCCATTCTTCATGTGTAGCTCTAACTTCGTCCTCATTGTATTAGTCACATTCCTTATTGTTGTGACCGAATGTTTGACCTTCAGAAGCAACTGAAGGGAGGGTAGATTTATTAGGCACACAGTTTGAAGGGAGTACAGACCATAGTGCTGCAGCCAGAGGCGGCTGGTTACGTTGTTTCCACAGTCAGGAAACAGAGTGAAGAGGAAGTGGGGCTGGGCTATGAAATCTCAAGGCCGGTTCCCAGTGACTCACTTCCTCTCTCAAAGCTCCACCCCCTAAAGGTTCTACCATCTTCCAAAACAGCACTACCAGTTTGTGAACCAAATATTCAAACACAATGGCTTATAGTGGACATTTTAGATTAAATACATAACATCGCCTAGCGGTGGTGGCCCATGCCTTTAATCCCAGCACTTGGGAGGAAGAGGCAAGAGGATCTTTGTGAGTTCAAGACCAGCCTGGTCTACAAGAGCTAGTTCAAGACAGCCTACAAAGCCACAGAGAAACCCTCTCTCAAGAAAAAAGAAAAACAAAAACAAAAACAAAACCCCCCAAAACACAGAAAAAAGAAAACCATAATATCCATGAAGCTGGCCTTGGTCCCCTGACTGAATAAAGATATCCTCTGGGTTTCCAGGGTAGAATGGTCATTTTATTGTCTGATACTGTGGTTTGTGCATTTACTGCTCCTTGAAGATAGTATCTGCTTCTGTGTTTCCCTTGTGTCTCTTTGTTTGCAGTGGGGGCCTGATAAGCTCATGTTGCATTGTGGATGAGTTAGGACCTCTTTGCTCAAACACTGGTCTGAACCCCAGCAGCATGGACATCTGGACTAGTTGGGAATACAGAATTCAGGGCTTCACCCAAGACCTAATGAATCTGCATTTTAACAAAATCCCCACACAGCTTGAGAAGTACCAACTCAGGAGACAAGACGCATCATCATCCCTATGCAATAAAAAGGAACAAGTAGTCTCAGGCACCTGTTTTGGTTAGAGAGCTGGATTCAGTCTCCTCATCTCTTCAGGGAGGACTAATTCTAAGAGGTTCTACCCTAACTTTTTATGAGTTTCAAATGATGTAATTGGATTCCACTAACCTAGTGCTCAGAGCCTAGAGCAGTGGTTCCCAGCCTTCCTAATGTTGTGACCCTTTAATACAGTTCCTCATGTTGTAGTGACCCCAACCATAAAATTATTTTCATTGCTACTTCATAACTGTAATTTTGCTACTGCTATGAATTGCAATGTAATTATCTATTTTCCAATGGTCTTAGGTAACCACTGTGAAAGGTCATTTGACTCCCCCCGCCAGGGGTCATGACCCACAGGTTGAGAACTGCTGGCCTAGAGCCTTTCAAAGTTACAAGGACTGATTAATTGTGAGCAATAAAAGTATGCTTTGTCACCATTGAGTTTTAGGCAAGACAGCACCTGACATACAGACTATCAGACTGGGAAAGTTACATACACCACTCTGAGGAGAATGGACGATACCTGCCTAGAAAAAGAAACTGGTGAGACGTGACTAATTGTTGTTTGGGCCATTGGATGTGGCTCACTGGCAGAGCATTCTTCTAGTGTACACAATGCCCTGGGTTTGATCTCTAGAACCATCAAGCAAAATGAATAAATAGAAACAATTCAGGAAAATTCACCAAAACTTTTTCACTTCAATTCCTGTCCCTCTGATGATTGATTTAAAATGTTCGTGGATGAGGTCAGGCATAGTGGCACACACCTTTAATACCAGTACTTGGGAGGCAGAGGCAGGTAGATCTCTCTGTACGTCCATGGCCAGCCTGGCCTACATATCGAGTTCCAGGGTAACCTAAATAGTGAGACTTGACCTAAAATGGAAGATTTGATTCCTGCTTCTGGAAATACTGAAAGAAAAAAAAAAGCCTGAAAACTTTTTCTTAATTAGTGCTGTAACCTCAGCACTCAGGAGGCTGAGGCAGGAGGATTTCCACGTGTCTGAAGCCAGATTGAGCTACATAGTAAATTCCAAGTTAGTCTGGGCTCAGGGTGGTTCAGAAACCAAAATCACAAATAAGACATTTAAAAATATGAGATAAATATAGAAGCATGCCTCTTCAAAGGTCTAGCTGAGTTTTTACATACAAAGGGAGGGACCCCCAAATCAAGCTGTTGAGACACTTGAATTCAAGCACCAGTTTCCATTCACTGGCTATGTGGACCCCATCAATTCCTCAAATATGGAATCATAAGACATTCATCTTTATATCTGAGATGCCCAGCATAGGGCCTAGTGAGGAGATGATCAATAATGGACACTGAGTTGATAAATAAGTCATTTAAGTGATGGATTAATGAATCAGTATTGAGAAAGGATGGGAGTCCTCACTATTTGCTATAGTTTGGTTCTTTAATGTCCCTAGTGGCCCTTGTATTGAAAGCCATGTTTGTGCCCAGTACCTGAGAAGGCCACAAGAGCATGCCAGGTCCCTTGGTGCTGAGGACTGAACCCAGGTGACTTCCCAGACGAGCAAGTGTTCTTAACCTCTAAGTCATTTCTCCAGCCTCAGCCCCCTTGTTTCTTGAGGTAGGATTTTTCACTGGCTCAGAATTTAAAGCAGGCTAGCACAGCTGGCCAAGCTGAGCACTGAGCTTACAAGCATGTACCACCATAATTAACTTTTATTTATTTATTTTTAACATGGGTTCTAGGCCTGAAACTCAGGTCCTCATTGTTGCAAAACAAGCCTTTATAAGCCAAGCTATGTCCCAAACCCTCATTATGGTTTTGTTTATTCTTTTTTTGCATTTCCCTGAATACTTAATGAGACTGTGTTATTAAACATTTATTCCATTCGTATATGTGTGCCTGTGTGTGCCTGTGTGTGTGTGTGTGTGTGTGTGTGTGTGTGTGTGTGTGTGTGTGTATGTAGCATGTGCTCAGGTGCCCTTGGAAGCAAGTAGAAGATGTATGATTCCCTGGAATGGGAATTCCCAAATTCAAGCCCTCTGATGAGGGTATTGGGAACTGAACCCAGCTCCTTTGCAAAAGCAGCTTGTGCTCTTAACGGCTGAGCCTTGTTTCCAGTCGCTTACTTACTTACTGGTTTATACCAGGAAGCCTTCCCTCCCTGCACTCCTGAGCCTACTGCATTGTTCCTGACAGTTTTATTCCTATCCACATTTTGCTTTCCTAATCCACTCTGAGCTGGATATGTGTCACTTGAAGCCTGTTTTGTCCCCATATGGAGAACCAGCTACCCAGTACCAAGTATTGCAAGTGTGTCCTTTCTCTGCATTTCGGCCGTGTCCAGCCTACCATGAAGTGGTTTCTGGACTCTGTTTTATCAGTGAATGCTTTGTCCGGCTTTACACCAGCACCACACTGTTAATTACTGAAACTCATGAAGAGCCTGACACCTGGCATGGCAGTTTCCTGCCTTGCTCTTCTTCAGGAATGTCTTAGTGTTTGCTCCTCTATGTGTGCATGCACACACACAAGACATTTTGACTGGAATGGCATGAATGTATGGAACAATGGAAAGCTGGTATTTAGGTTCTCTTTTACCTCAGAATTATTCATTGTTTTAGAAGTAAGTGTGTGTGTGTGTGTGTGTGTGTGTGTGTGTGTGTGTGTGTGTGTGTGTGTGTATGAATGCCCATGGAGACCAGAAGAGGGCAGGCATTGGATTTCCTGAAGCTAGAGTTACATGAGGTTGTGAGCCGTCTGGCATGGACGCTGGAGACCACACTCTGGTCCTTGGCATAAACCCATAATCTCGGAGCCATCTCTCCAGTCCCTATTTAGTTCATCTTTAATGACTTTCAATAACATTTTATTTTATTTTTGAAACAAAGTCTCACACTGTAGTTTTAGCTGGCCTGGAACTCGCCGTGTAATCCAAGTTGGCACTGAACTCATGGAAATTCTCCTGCCTCAGCTTCCTTCCTAAGTGCTGGGATTGTAGTTGTGACTTACCATGCCTGGATAATTTCATTAATTGCTGTTAATGCCATGTATAATAAAAACCGAGAGACAGATATTGGAGTTCAAGCTGAAGATCAGAGAAGCAAAGCAGCCAAGCAACCAGAGAGTTCTTATCTCTACAAGGCTGGGGAGATCCTGTCCTCAATGAGGCTGGAGACTAATTGCCCTGAGTCTGAATACTGAATGTCACATGAGACCCTGGATTCCTTCTTATATACCTCTCTAGTGCTGGAATTAAATGTGTGAGATCTATTTCTCTTTCTCATGTGGCCCTGGGTGGCCTTGAACTCACAGAGATCATCTGCCTCTATCTCTATGGCTGACTCGAGTGGCTTTGCATTCTCATCTCCAGCGTGCAGCCCTGTCTTCTGAGGACAGTGCAATGCCTGTGTTTCCAGTCACGACTTCTTCCCCTCCCCTTACAGCATTGGCAGGTCCCCCGGTGTGTGAGACTAAGATTGGGGAGGGTGGACACACGTGTTTTTTTCCTGATTTAAAAGGGACTGTTTCTGGGTTTCCCCATGCTGTTCTTGTTGCAGACTTTTCTAAAATGACCACTTTAAAATAGTAAAAAAATAATGTGTGATCAGCAGCTCATTGGATATGGCTGAGGTGACTCACGTGCAGAAATGTATCTGTTCTGCAGCTAGTAAGGGAACGAGATGGAAGCAAAGAAGGTGTTTGGGAGACAGAGGACACTCAACATGGGTCTAATGAGGACACTAGGATGGGAGACCGGGTGTGGCTGCACAGGTAGTATTAGTAATTACCAATACACTTACAAAATGACTGAAAGGAACTAAGGCTTAAAATAATATTGACCTAAGAAGAAAGAGGAACTCTAAAGATATTGAGTCAAGCCAGAGTGGCTCATGTCTGCAATTTCAGCACTCAGGAAAGTGAGGCCAGAGCATGACCATGAATTCAAGGCCAACCTTGGCTACAAAGTAAGTTCCAGGACAGTCTGGGCTGAAGAGTGAGTGAGACCTTATCAGAACTAAAGGAAGGAAGGAAAGAAGGAAGGAAGGAAGGAAGGAGAAGAGAAAAAAAGAGAAGGAAAGAAGGAATTAATCAACAGTTTAAAATTTCCCTGTAGAAAAAAGCATGTGAACCTAATGGCTTTATTGGCAGGTTCTGCCTACTAGTCCAGAAAGAAACCCAGTCTTACACAAATGGCTCAGGTTTACCCAGGAAAGCAAGGAAGGCTTAATGATAAAATAATGTGTACACTTTGCTACTTAACAATCTAAGGACAGACTTACTAGAGGCACTAAATAAATTATAATCCCTCATGTTGTCCATTGTTAGCAAATTATCATTTAAAATTTTAAGTTACATTTATTTATTTGTGTATATATGTATGTGGTGGTTGGAGGACAGCTTCTAAGAGTTGGCTCTTTCTATCTGCTGAGCCATTTCAACAGCCCATATTGTTGGGTTTTCTCTCTCTCTCTCTCTCTCTCTCTCTCTCTCTCTCTCTCTCTAATCTTACTGTATATCCCAGGCTGCTGTGGAACTCACTGTGGAGCCCAGGCTTTTTCCCCCACCTCCTAAATGCTATTTTAGGTGTAATTTTTACATTTTATTATATATTAGAAATCCTATTTTGTTCTTCTGCAACAAAACTTGCCTATGTATAATAGCTCTTCCTTCTACATATTTTAAACTAATTTTTATTCCTTTAAATATGTTTGTTGTATTTATTTTTTATTCTGATTTTGACAATTCTAGCATCTAAAACTATTTTTGAGACAGGTATTCACTCTAACCAAGGCTGTCTTGGAACTCACCAGGCTGGCATCAAACTCATGTCAATACTCCTGCCTCAGCTTCCTCAGTACCAGGTTTACAGGTGTGCCCCATCATGCTTGGCTCCAATATTTTTTAAATTTTTAAAATACTTTATTTGGGGCATTAGGGGGAGCCATGGCACTCACGTGGAAGTCAGAAGAGAACTTTCAAGAGTCAGTTCTTCCCTGACATCATGAGGGTTCTCGGCACCAAATTGGGTCAGCATCTCACCAGCCCCCTCTTTGCTACCCTTGAACAGTTTCGTTGCTTCTTGTTCCATTGTCTTTTAACCAAAGCACATGGTTTGTATGTTGGTTTGTTAGCTTTATTCACTGAGTTTATATGACTTAGGACTTTATCTGTAGGAAACTTTGGAGGCCGGGGTTAGAGGTGAACTCTGCCAGAGTTTGTGTTGTGTCTAGGAACTCTTCTAATATTGGACAACTAGAAAGTAAATTCTTGAGTGATAAGCTCCACCCCACCCCCCAAGAGCCTCAAACTATCTAACAAAAACCTCAGTGTCACATGTGGGAAAAGACCCTTCTAGTTGTTGGTCAGGGAAGTCTAAGAGACTCCCAAAACAAGAGGGTTGTCATTGTGCTTGGTTGTCCCCTAGAGCTTCAATGTAAGACCTTATTGCCAAAGATGCCACACATTGTAGACACAGGTCTTGGAAGAATCAAGCTGGAGTTGACTTGGAAATCTCCTCCCTGAGGACTGGCTCTTGTGTTATCAGAAGGCACTGTGCTAGCTGCCGAGGGAAAGGGGTCATCAGTAGTCCTTCCCAACTATAAAACAATGACTGGACTGGCAAGGGAACCATGATGGTGCAATACTGGCTCTTTTATCTTGGGCATTACCAACAATTGTCTAACTGGACTTCAGGGCTTCTCAACAGGATGGAATTCAGGCCCGACTTTCTCTTTCCCACCTGGCTAACATAAATTTGGGCTGCAAACTTTAATGAGAGTAGGCTGGGAGGTATAGTCTTAGGGAAAACATGATTTTCTTTTCACCCGTTGTCACTGCTAAAGAATGTGCCTTCATTCAGAGTGGGATGTTTTTCCCTAGGTCATCTTTTTAGTGATAATGGAGTTCTTTATATGTTTTTATTACAATTTATTTATTTATTTTGAGAGCATGTGTTGTTAGACCCCCGGAAAACTCAGGCCTCTGGGGTCTCAGCCCAGGACCTCGGTCACCCCAATCACCAAGCAGATTCGAAAGCTTGCTGCAAACTGCATGAGGCTTTATTGTTGTTTAACGAGCTAACCCCATGTTAACTCGGGTCTTTCACCCACCCACCATGGCGATGGCTAGCAAAGACAGCTTGAACCGGCTGCTGAGAGATCTTGTAGGGCAGCGTAAGGGGAGTGTCTAGGGGTATGCACAGGCTCAGGATTGGTGTGCCTCCAGGCTTGGAGGGCTTGCCCTGTGTTGATTGGCCAATTGGTTGTTATGGCCCATAGGCCCTCCCAGGGTGGTTGCTATGCTCTGCACATCATTGCTGTGCTTTTGTCCATAAAGCACACCCAGAGCTGTAAAGCATAGAGCCACCAGCTAACTTCTGATTGGTTCCTTGCCATGAGGCAGGCGTCTGATCTCTTAGTGACTAAGACAAGATCAGACAAACACGTGTTCAGCTGTTATGGCTGCCGAAATGGGAGCTGGTCCCTTCAGTGTGTGCATGTGGAGGTCAGTTCTTGTCTTCCACCATGTGGGCTCTGGGAATTTATCTCAAGTAGGCTTGCCAGCAGGCTCCTTTACCAGCTGAGCTGTCCTGCTGTCTCTGATCATGGAGTTCTTTAGAGTCAGTATTAGTTCTCTGAGGTTGCTATAACAAAGCACCATGAGCTAGGTGGCTTAAAATGAGAGATCTCACAGCTCTGAGATCCAGAAACCTGAAGTTAGTGCAGGTGGGGCCACATTGGTGCTGGGAGGCTTGGGAGAGGGGACCCTGCCACGGAGGGATTGTCAGCAGCACTTGCCTTTTTCTTCCTGTGGTCACCTGACCTTCTCACTTGTCTGTCTCCTATTGTCTTGGAAGGACACTAGTCATACTGGATTAGAACCCTCTGGAATGGCATTGCCTTCACCCCGTTTCCAACCAAGGTCACGTTCAAAAGTGCTGGGGGTCAGGACTTTAGCATATCTTCTGGAGAGACAAAAATTAATGCATGGCAGACTCTAATCCTTAGAGAGAGAGATCCAAAGCCAGTACTCAAAGTGTGTTCTGGGGACCCATATTACCTGACTTTATCAGCACTTTGAATTCTCAGCACTGCCCTCAGAATACTGAATGAAAACGCCCGAGGGTGGAGCTCAGGGATCTGCAAGTTAATAAACACGCAGTCTGAAACCACCACCCATTGCTGTAGATCACATCTGCTATACTTGCAGCACGTGACGGCTGGTGCTGTGAAGTCCAGCTCTTACGAAAGTATCCTGCTTTACTTTTCTGGGGCTCTGCCTGTACTTGACTTTGGTCTCCAAAGTATCTCTACATTAACATGCTTTTTTGGCAAATTGTTTATACTGATTACATCTTCAAATCTGAAATATCTTTGACACTCACAAAAATGTCAGAAAAGCAGTATAATGGACAGTGTATTATCCTTATCTCAGCGATGCTATTGCTTTCTGAATAACTGCACACTTTATCTCTTGCTCCATCTTCTGAAAGTACCTGCAGCCATCCCACGGTTACTGGTGCTTTAGTGGGTCATTCAAGGGCCGGATTTTTCTCCTATGAAGGCAGCACTTAGACTTGTTCATCTTGGGCTTCTTTATACTTCGAAAAGAAAAGAAAAAGGAAAAGAAAAAGAAAGGTTGAAGGTTCCTTCTCTCCCCAAACTTTTGCATTTTGGAGTATGTATTTATGTTTGGATTTTTGAGACAAGGCATAATTTGGCCTAGGCTGCCCTTCCACCTGCTGTGTAGCTAAAGATGGGTTTCACCCCCGATCCTCTGCCTCTGCCGATTAAGTAGTGGGATTACATGTGTGCCCCACCAAGCTTCCTCTTAAGCATGTGTTTATAAACTAATTTAAAATGACAGTGAAGAGCCAGTGTGATGGCTCAGCAGGTAGAGACAATGGCTGTCAAGCTGGCTACCTGAGTAATTCCCAGGGAGCCACAGGGTGAAGGGTGAAGCTGACTCCCAGTAGTTGTCCTCTGACCTCACACAAGTGCCATGGCAAACACTAGCACACACATAAACGCACACTCACACAGATGGAGGGGGAGGGAGAGAGAAGAAAAGAGAACAAATACATCTTAATTTAAAAAGAAATCACATTTACCATAACAAACAAAAAACGTCAAGAAGAGGACATGGTGCCTTTTCTTCAGGTCTCTATCATAACAAGGTCAATTGCATTGGTCACAGAAACTATGATGTGTTTTGTTATTCAGCATAAAAAAATGAAGTGCATGAGTATTGCATCTGATCTCATCAGATCAATCCTTCAGGGATGGAGAGGTGGCCCAGCAGTAAGACGCTGACTGAGCAAGCATGAGAGGACCTGAGTTCTGTTCACAGCATCCATGTTGCCTCTTACCTCAGAACTGAGGAGGAAGAGATCCTCAGGCTCCCTAGCCAGTCAGTCTGACTAAATGATGAGCTAATTTGTCTCAGAAAATAAGGTGGAGGGGCTGGCAAGATAGCCTGTCGGGTAAAGGGAATGGTGACCTGAGTTCAATCCCTGGAACCCACATGCTGGACTCTTCAAAGTTGTCATTGACCTACACACATATGCTATGTCACTGTGAGTGTGTGTGTGCATGCATGTGCGTGCACACTCCACACACAAACAAATAAATTGTTGGGTTTTTTTGGTTGGTGCTGGGTATTCACCTCAGAGCCCTGCCTGTGTTTGCTAGGCGAGTACTCTCCCCTGAGCTGCATCTTCGTCCCTAAGCCTAAGCAGTCGCTGAAAGATTTACTGTAGTTGTTTTCCATGCTAGAGTAAGTCAGGGTGTCTTGTATGATGCTGCAGGAAACCGTGATCCCTTCTCTCTCCTTTATGTTTGAGATTTGAAGATATCACTTTTATTATAAAGTATGACATGCTGGCTCAAAGACGTTTTGAACAACACTAGCTTCCGGGGAGTCTTGATCCAGCAGCTCAGCACTGTACCAAATCAGCAGGTTCTGTTCTCTCTTCAATATAGGTGGCTCCTATATTGATATGACATGACTCCTGGCAGCCAATGGCTTTGCATTCATCTATATAACAGGGATCTGTGATGAAGCCTCCTAGAAAGCATCTTCTAGTTTGGTCACAGCTTGTCATTCTACCGTCCCCGTGGACAAGGAATGATATATGCCAAGTGACTTAAACCAGCCAGGACCCACAAAACATCTGAGGATATGGTCAGCTTCTCTAAGCACAGGGCTCCCAGGAGTTGAGGTGACAGAGCAGAGATGTAGAGAATGTTTTGAGTCCCCTTTCCAAGATAAAAGCCAGCTGGATGGTGGACTACAGACACTGCAGACACCCACAAAGGAATGTGTCAGTATCCATAATACTGTAAAACACTTTACTAGGCTGGCAAGATGTCTCGTTGAGTAAAAGCCCTTGCTGCCAAGCTTGATGAACTGTGTTTGATCCCTGGAACTCCCATGGTGGAAAGCAAGAACTGACTCCTACAAGCTGTTCTCTGACCGTCACATGTGTGCTGTGGCATTCATGTCCCCACTCTGCCACAACTTTACTGACAGATACTGTGCCACACTGCTCTTTCCATGTGCAGGAACCGCACACAGCCATCTGGGCTTTAGTAAGCCACCGTCGTAGGTGAGTCCAGGTGACTGAGGAAACCATGTGGAGTCAGTCACTAGTGTCATGGCATTGTCATGGAAAATCCTATAATTTATACAAGATAAGCATGATGTACTTATAACCCAGAGTTTCCTAGCTTTCCCCAGGTCATCCTGTTAGTCAAATGCCACCAAGTCACCGTGGGGTGAGTAACACCATCTGGCTCAGGACTAGGCAGGACTCAGGAGTGTAGATTCAGGACCTTGGTGAACTGTGACATTCTGGGCACAGAACAGTGCTTCTCGTGGCCCCACAGAGCACCATGGATTGTTCTTCCTGATGGGCAAGTCCCTTGATTTCTCATCAAATCTCCAGAAGTGACAGCACACCTTCTCAGACTCTCTCCAGCATCTCAGGGACCCTGGGAGGCCTTTGGTATTTAAGATAAGGAGCTGTTGAAGATAAAAGCCCGAGGGAGGACTCCCAGGAACAGTCTCCCTATGCACACTCTGGGGAACCAAAAAGCAAGGAAGGCAGGCTTAGCAGTCAAGGGATTACTGTGGCCTTTATCCACACAGGCTAGGAGGACAAACCCAGAGAGTGCTGGCGATGCCTTGACCATCTTCCTTTGTGATAGGCTAGCCCTGATGGTGGTATTTTCTGTCCTGGCTGACTGAGCCATCCATCTCAGAGAGGCTGGATTCATCCTGGATCAGCCCATCCCCTGTAGTATCCTCCAGGCATGGCAGGCTCATCCACTTTAATGAAGCTCTGGGTGGAGAGGTGGTTTCCTTGCAGGGCCTGGGCAAATTCTCCAGCTGACATGGGTGCCAGCTGGGCTGCTGACACTGCACTGGCAGGCATGCGAGGTCAGCTGTCGTGGTTGCATGCCTGCCACCAGGCTGGGTGAAGTCACTTGAGGGTGGGAGCTTAGATCCCAGGAGGAAATTTTGGAAAAGTTTCCAGGGTAGAGAGTCAGAACCAATTGCTGCTAGTTTGTCTTTCATTGATTCTAAGTTTAACTTGGGAACTTAGTGGTTTCTAAACTGTCTTCTCATATGTTGTGGGATCCAGGGTCATGGTTATGTTGGCCGGAGAAAAGAAACCAGCTTATAGGTGCTTCATGGGCTTGCAGGGTTTTAGGCTAAAATCAGTTGCCAACACTTAAGATGGAGCGGTATGACTCCAGAAAAAATACTTGAAGTGTAAGAAGTTCTGGCTTGGGGCTATAGCTCAGTGAGTAAGTGCTTGTTTAGAATGTGATAAACTCTGCTTCTGGTCCTTTGTGTCTCACAA
Organism: Cricetulus griseus; assembly: GCF_003668045.3. Classification (NCBI taxonomy): domain Eukaryota; kingdom Metazoa; phylum Chordata; class Mammalia; order Rodentia; family Cricetidae; genus Cricetulus; species Cricetulus griseus. The sequence goes on from NC_048601.1 coordinate 63,431,779, forward strand.
ACTGGACATGGTGGTGAACACCTGCAATCCAGCACTCTGGAGGTGGAAGAGGGAGGATCAGAAGTTCAAGGCCATCCCCTGTCACATGGTAAACCTGAGGCCAGCCTGGGATATAGGAGACCCTGTGTCAAAGACAGAAGTTATGAATGATTCCAAAAGGGTGGCAGTGGTGGCTGCCTCTGAGGCACAAGCTCCCTCAGGACAGTGACTGCAGGCTACCGATGGTGACAAGTGTCCTGGCTCATCCCTCTCTGTTCCATCACTAGCCTAGAGCTTGAGTCTGTATTTCAGGAGCAACTGGGGAAGCAACAACAACAGCGTTTTGCCAGTGAGATCACAATGGCTCAAACTGGTTTCATCATGTTATGTAGAAAAACAGTCATAGCCTGATTCAGTCCTAGCTCTGCTGCTTGACAGCTCAGTCACTTTGAGTGAATGACTTGTCTTGTCTGGGTCCTGGGTTCCCAGTCCCAGAAATGAAGGAGCTGGGGACTAGGTAGTATATTCCTCCATAAGAAGTAGAATCCTGAGAAACTAAGGGAGGAAAGGGAGGAGAGAAGGGGAGCTGAACAGTGCTAACAGAAAGGAGAAAAGCAGGGGAGATGGCTCATTCAGTAAAGGGCTTGCTTTGCAAGTGTGAAGACCTTAGTTCCACTCCTGGAGTCCACATAAAAAGCTGTGCATGGGGACTGGAGAGATGGCTCAGCGGTTAAAAGGTCAGCAGCCTGTGTTGTAGAGGACAAGAGTTCAGTTCTCAGCACCCACAGCTGGGGGTTCACTACCACTTAATACTGCAGCTCCAGGAGACCCAACCCACACATAGACATGAACACATGATTAAAAATACAATACTGTAAGGGTACAAGAAAACACTGAAGGAGAACCCAGACTCAAATAGTATGCAAAGACAAAAAGTATTTACTCTACAGAAACTTCTGGCATCTGGGTAGATGACTGGTACAAATGGCCACCTGGGACAAAGGCACACAGGTCCCTTTAAGCAAAGCTTGGGGAGTTTCAAGAGCAGTTAGGTCATCTAAAACATGATCGGTCAAACAAGCAGCAGTTACGTTAACCTATTTTTGATCGTCTGAGGTTTTAGCTTTTCCATCTTTGGGCATACTGGGGCAAATGCAGGCCTATTTCAGGGGTTACAGGAACTGTCCGTTTTGGTCACTGTCTTGTGATACTGTGGGGGTTGGCTCAGGCCACATAGGTGTGTTCCTTCTCGTCCCTGCTGTCAGGGGCGGTGTCGACTAATGCCCATTTGTTGAGGGGAAAAAAAAAAACAAAACTGTTTGCTCTTTAAAAACTGAAACCTAGATCTTGTCGTAAAATGGGGGAAATTTAGTCATCTCAGTACATCTTCCCAGAAAGCCAGGTGTGGCAGTGTGTCATCTGTCACCTGTGCAATGGTGAGATGGATGGCAGAGACAGGTTGATTCCTAGAGCTTGCTGGCCAACTCCTTTCATCAGTGGAGTTCCGCTTGGTAGAGGTTGAGGCCAATGAGAGACACTGTATCAAACAAAAGGGGACAGAAATCTGAGGACCGATGTTTGAGGTTGTCCTCTTCACCTTTGCCCAAACGGGAGTGCACAGCACATACACACACACGCACACGCGCACGCACACGCACACGCATACGCACACGCACACACTACACATACCTTTATTTCATTTTTTATTAAATTTTAAATATTTGTTTTAGATACCACAGTTTCCCGTCCCTCCCTCTTCTCTCATTCCCTCCCCTTACTTCCTTTCTACCTCCACCCCCATCCACTCCTCAGAAAGGGTAAGGCCTCCTATGGGGGTCAACAAAGCATGGTATGATTGGTTGAAGCAGCACCAAGCTCCTCCTCCCTGCATCAAGGCTGATCGAGGCATGGCACCACAGGGAATAGGTTTCAAAAAGCCAGTTCATGCACCAGGGACAGACCCTGATCCCACTGCTGGGGCCCCACAAACAGACCAAGCTACACAACTGTCACCCACATGCAGAAGGCCTAGGTCAGTCTCATGCAGCCTCCTAGCTGATGGTTTGGAGTCCGTGAGCTCCCACAAGCTTGGCTCAACTGTCTCTGTGGGTTTCCCCATCATGATCTTGACCCCCTTGCTCATATGATCCCTCCTCCTTCTCTTCAGCTGGACTCCCAGAGCTTGGCCCAGTGCTTGGCTGTGGATCTCTGCATCTGCTTCCATTGGTTACTGGATGAAGGTTCCATGGTGACAGTTAGGGTAGTCACTAATCTCATTACAGGAGAAGTCCAGTTCAGGCACCCTCTCCACTATTGAAAGGAATCTTCCTGGGAGTTTCCCTGACACCCACTCTGTCAAAATATCTCCTTCATTGCTCTCCCTCTCCATCCCTCCCTCAGCTTGGCCATCCTGATACCTCATGTTCCCCTCCCCCCTCCCCTCCCCTGTACTTCCCCTGCCCCCAGTTTAACCAGGATGTCTCATCTATTTCCTCTTGCCAGGGAGATCCATGTGTCCTTCTTAGGGTCCTCCTTATTACCTAGCTTCTCTGGGGCTGAGGATTGTGGTCTGGCTATCCTTTGCTTTACATCTAATGTCCATTTATGAGTGAATGCATACTGTGTTTGTCTTCTGGGTCTGTGTTACCTTACTCAGGGTGTTGTTTTTTTTCTAGTTCCATCCATTTGCCTGCAAATTTCATGATGTCATTGTTTTTTACTGCTGAGTAATACTCCATTGCATAAATATACCACATTTTCCTTATCCATTCTTTGGTTGAGGGGCATCTAGGTTGTTTCCAGGTTCTGGCTATTATGAATAATGCTGATATGAACATAGTTGAGCAAGTATCCTTGTGGTATGATTGAGCATCCTTTGGGTATATGCCAAAGAGTAGTATCTCTGGATCTTTTTTTCCCCTGAGACAGGGTTTCTCTGTATTGCTTTGGATCCCATCCTAGAACTTGCTGTGTAGACCAGGCTGGTCTCAAACTCACAGAGATCCGCCTGCCTCTGCCTCCCGAGTGCTGGGATTAAAGGTATATGCCACCAACACCCGGCTGATGGGAGAAGTGCTTCTGTCTATGTGTTTGTCTTACTGGATGATAAATAAAATACTGTTTGGCCAATGAGGCATCAAGTAAGACGGGACTAGGAGTCAAAGAGGATTCTGGGAAATGTAGCAGAGAAGTGGTGATGCAGAAAGTGACAGCAAGGAGACTCATATTTAAGCAAGGACAAACAGGAAGTGGTCCTTTTTCCCCTCCGCTCTTCCTCCAGATGCGAGATGTGATCTATCGGCAAGGGAGTACGCCAATGGAAGGCGTCTGATAAGATAAGTCTTATAAAATATATAGATTTATGATAAATAAGACTGAGCTAACGTGAGAAATCCTACAGCATCCCCTACACCTGGCTTTATCTCTAAGTCTTGAGGTAGATTGATTCCCAATTTTCTGAGAAACTACCATACTGATTTCCAAAGTGGCTGTATGAGTTTGCACTCTCACCTCAGTGGAGGAGTGTTCCCCTTACTCCACATCCTCTCCAGCATAAGCGGTCATCAGTGTTTTTGATCTTAGCCATTCTGATAGGTGTAAGATGTTATCTCAGAGTCATTTTGATTTGCATTTTCTTCATGGCTAAGGATTTTAAGCAATTCCTTAAATGTCTTTCAGCCATTTGAGATTCTCCTGTTGAGAATTCTCTATTTAGATCTGTGCCCATTTTTACTTGGATTATTTGGTATTTTGATGTCTAGTTTCTTGAGTTTATTTTGGAGATCAGTACTCTGACAGATGTGAGATTGGTGAAGATCTTTTCCCATTCTGCAGGCTGCTGACCGTGTCCTCTGCCTTACAGAAGCTTTTTGGTTTTGGGAGGTCCTATTTATTAATCGTTGATCTCAGTGTCTGTGCTACTGGTGTTATTTTCAGGAAGTGGTCTCCTGTACCAATTTGTTCGAGGGTACCACCTACTTTCTCTTCTAAGAGGTTCAGTGTAACTGGATTTATGTTGAGGCCTTTGATCACTTGGACTTGAGTTTCGTGCATGGCGATATGGATCTATCTGCAATCTTCTACATGTTGACAGCCAGTTATGCCAGCACAATTTGTTGAAGATGCTTTCTTTTTTTCCATTGTGTAATTTTGACTTCTTTGTCAAAAATCAGGTGTTCACAGGTATACACACATCCCGTTATGTTCTGGTTTTGTTTTTGTTTTTTGATTTTTGTTTTGTTTTTTGAAAATAGATTCTTTTTTTTTTGTACAATATATCCTGATTATTGTTTCCACTTCTGTCTTAGTTAGGGTTCTTTTTTTTTGGTTTTTCGAGACAGGGTTTCTCTGTGTAGCTTTGGAGCCTATCCTGGCACTCGCTCTGGAGACCAGGCTGGCCTCGAACTCACAGCGATCCGCCTGCCTCTGCCTCCTTCAGCAAATACTACCAGCATGTGCCACCACAATAGGCTAGTTAGGGTTTCTATTGCTCTGAAGAGACTCCATACCCACAGCAACTTTTACAAAGGAAAACATTTAATTGAGGCTGTCTTACAATTTCAGAGGTTTAGTCCATTATCATCATGGTGAGAAGCATGGCAGCAGGCTGACATGGTGCTGGAGAAGGAGTTCTACATCTTGATCCACAGGCAACAGGAAGTGAACTGTGTGCCACACTGGGCATAGTTTGAGCATTTACGAGACCTCTAAGCCCACCTCCACAAAAACACACTTCCTCCAACAAGCCACACCCTCTCCAACAAGGCCACACCTCCTAATAGTGCCACTCCCATGGACCAAGCATTCAAACACATGATCTATGGGGGCCATACCTATTCAAATCACCACATTTTCCCTACTCCTCCCAGTTCCCCCATACACACTTCTCCTCTCATCTAGATCCATGCTCTTTCTGCCTCTCTGCAGGAAAAAACAGGCATCTAAGGAATAATAGTAATAATAGCTGGGCAGTGGTGACACACGGCTTTATCCCAGCACTCAGGAAGCAAAGGCAGGCAGATCTCTGTGAGTTAGAGGCCAGCCTGGTCTATAAAGCAAGTTCCCAGACAACTAGGGCTGTTATACAAAGAAACACTGTCTTGAAAAACAATAAACAAACAAACAAATAAAACACATCACTAGGGCTGGAGAGATGGCTCAGAGGTTAAGAGCACCGACTGCTCTTCCAGAGGTCCTAAGTTCAATTCCAAGCAACCACATGGTGGCTCACAACCATCCATTATGAGATCTGGTGCCCTCTTCTGGTGTGCCGAAATACACGGAAGCAGAACGTTGTATACTAAATAAATAAATAAATAAAATCTTTTAAAAAAATCACTATACGATAAAACAAAAACAAACAAGATGAAATAGAACCAAAAAAATGAGCCAAAGGAAAAGCACAGGAGATGCAAATAGAAGCAGAGACACACATGTTTGCACACACAGGAATTCCATAAAAACACAACTGGAAGTCATAATACATACACAAAGGACCTGTAAGTTTAAAAAAAAAAAAAAAAAGCTCTGACTTAACATCATGAGGCAAAGAATCTCTGAACCTCCAAAGATGTCGTTGAGTTCATTTTGTGCTGGCCATCTACTGCTGGGCGTGGGCCTGCTTTAAGAGTGCTTTGCTTCCCAAGTGAGACTCCATTGGAGGAAACTAATTTTTTATTTGCAAGTAGATTCGAATTGGAGATTACTTGGGGGTTAGCATTGGGAGTGTGTGTCCATTTTTTCTTTTATCTTTAGGTCCCCTTCTGGTGCAGACCTGTGTAGACCCTGTGCATACTGCCACAGTCTGTCTCTGTAAGTTTATATTCCTTGGCGTCCTCTGGCTCTTACACTCTCTTTCTGTCTCCCCTTCCACAGAGTTCCCTGAACCCTGAGTGAGGGATTTGATGGAGACAGTACTTTTAGGGCTGAGAGTTCCAAGCAAAGTCTCTCAGTCTCTGCATAAATTCTGACTGTGGGTCTTTGTATTTGTTCCCATCTGAAACAGGAGAAAGCTTCTGTGATGATGCCTGAGCAAGGCATGGATCTATGAGTATATCAAATGTTGTTAGAAGTCATTTTATTGCTACATTCCTTTAGCAGAATTGTAGTATTTTGTTTTCCCTAGGTCCCTGACCTATCTTGTCTCAGGTTCTTAGACACCCAAGCAGCTAGGTCAGGGAGGACACAGGACGTCCTGGCTTAGGGGCAGGCTTAAATATAGTTACAATAGTGAAAACGAGCACTGCCATCTGCACAGTGGTTGCATTGGCAGTTTGCTTTATTGTCCACTTATGCCACATGGGACAGCCAGTATTTGCATGCTCTAGAGGAGCAATCCAAGGCGCACAATGGCTGAGGAATGTGCCCTGCTCATTAATGTCCCAGACAGGGATCCAGTATGAATCCGTATAATCTCGCAGTCATAATTATGGACCTTGCCTGGTTGTTCCTACATTCCCAGTCTCCATGAAGGGATCATTCATAATGTATGGTAGTGATAACCTAAAAGTTCTCTCCCCATCTGCACTGTGACATGCAGAAATGCTGTGCACAAGCTGGTCCAGCCTCGTGGAAGAGGAGTGAGCCATCTTTGAACTGCCTTTGGGATTCCCTTTTGTAGGGGGAGTAGCATGTTTATTCCAGGCTGTATGTTGTTAAGGAGAGCAAGGAGAATGTGCCAGTTACATTTGTCTGGCTTGGGTAGAGAGTTGGTGTGGTATTATTTGAGGGAGTTCAATGGGAAAGGCAGACTTTGAGGGAAGGATCCAGAACTTTGCTTTTAGGCAGGGGCCAGCCAGTGAGAGCATTGTCAGGAGTGAGGCCAGACAGTGTATCAATATCAAGTTTTCTGTCCCTGCCTCTCTCCTTGTCTCTCAGAGCCTCAGAATGTGACTGTATTTGGAAATAGCATTCTTACGAATGTGTGTCAAGTTGGGGTGAGCTCTCACTGGATTAAATTTGGTCACAATCCAAGGCCTAATGTCTGTTTGAGAAGAAGGACATTTGGACAGATTTGAGATGTGTAAGGGAACACCATGGGACCATGGAGGGTGAGTGTTGTGATCCTTCTACACACAGTGGTGACAGAGGAAGAGGTGAGAGAGAATCCTCTCCTACAGTCCCCAGAGGAAGAGTGGCCTTGCTGTCACCCTGATTGTAGATGTGGAGAGTCCAGAACCTCAATAATTAGTTGTTTCAAGCCACCAAGCTTGGCAGTTGCTTCCCAATGTGCCATCCATTAGTTTGAAGCCCCTATTGATGATTCCTGACCCCCGTTGCAAAAAGGACCAAGAGCAACTCAGCTGGGTGTGTCCTTGTGGAGAAGCCAGTCAGGCCCCAGGAATGGTGTTCTAGAACTTTGCATGGTGTTTAGAATCCTCCAGAATGTAATCCCAGATGACCTTTGTTTTTCACTCTCCCCACGAACATCTGTATTAGTTGCCTTTCTCATGGCTAGGGGAAACCTGACAAAAGCAACTTAGGGAGGGAAGGTTGTTTTGGTTTACAGTGTGAGGGCACAGTCTACCCTGACAGGGAAGCCATGCCGCAAAAGTGTGAGGCGGCTTTCACACTGCATCTGTACTCAGAAAACAGAGTGGCGAGTGCTTGCACTCGGCTGGTTTTCTCCTTTTTATTCAGCCTAAGACCCCAGCCTCTCTGGGGGATGGTGGCACACACCTTTAGGTGGATCTCTAAGATCAAGGCAAATCTGGTCTAAAGAGTAAGTTCCAGGACAGCCAGGGCTAAGTGGAGAGAAACCCTGTTTGCAGGGAATAAAAACAGCCTCTGGAATTGTGCCACCCACATTTTGGGAATCTTCCCACCACAATTAAACTAATCTTGAAACTCCCTCACACACATGCTCAGTAGCTTGTCTCCTAGGAGATTTTAGATCCTGTCAAGCTGACGATCAATACTCACCATCACAACTTCTCTACATAACTCAAGCCTTCTGTGCCATAATTGGGTCATTGCTGTGTTCTTTGGAACACATCTCCCCACCTCCCTCCCTTGCTATGTCCCAAATGCTGACTTTTCTACCCTGGACCTTTGTCATCTAATATAGATGCTTTGTTCTGCAACCTCAGAGCACAAGTGCCAGCACAGGTTACTGGGAAACACCCTCCATAGCTGTCCGGTGTTACGATAAATCTTTCCGCCAAAAGCCGCCTGAGCCCTACCGCCACGTGGATGGACAAAATAATACAGAGACTTATATTAGGTACAAATGCTGCTTGGCCAATGACTAGGATTCTCATCTGTTAGCTCAGTCTTAATTATCCTAAATCTATATATTTTATAAGACTTATCTTATTGGACACCTTCCATTGGCATTCTCCCTTGCCGGTGGGTCACATCACGAATCTGGAGGAAGAGTGGAGGGGAAAGGGGGCCACTTCCTGCTTGTCCTTCCTTAAATAGGAGTCTCCCTGCTATGTCACTTCCTGCCTGGATCATCACTTTACTACGTTTCCCAGAATCCTCTTTGACTCCTAGTCCCGTCTAACTTGCTGCCTCATTGGCCAAACAGTACTTTATTCAACAATCAATAAGATAAACATACACCATACATTCCCCATCAGTCCTGAGGCATTTTATGTGTTCTCATGTTTAACTCATAAGTTGTTTTGTTAATAACTTGACCAGTGCTGATGTGTTGCCTCTTAGGGTCCATCTCACTCTCTAAAGGCAGATAGTAGTCTCCTGCTTCCTTTTCTCCTGTATGCTCTTTATATGCGCTATTATTGAATAGATATAGGTATAGATAAGAAAGAAGTTTCTAAGCAATGATGGGAGTTAATTTTCTTGGCTTGAGAAAGATTACAAAAAAGAACTGTTAACTCAAAGTTAAATCTTTATCATTGGTATATATCCTACTTTCATTTCTGTTGTTCTGATCAGATACCCTGGCTGAAAGCAATTTAGGGAAGAAAGGACTTACTTGGCTTCTAATTCTAGGTTCAGTCCAACAAATTAAAGCATCACATCCACAGTCAAAAGCAGAGAGTGAACTCATGGCACCTTGCTTGCTGGCTTTCTTTACTATTATACAATTCAGGACCCCGTCTAGGGAATAGTACTGCCCACAGTAGACTTATCCTTCCTCCATCAATTAGCTGTCAAAACAACCCCCTACAGACAAGCCCACAGGCCTACTTGATGTAGATAATTGAAGTTCTTCTCAGGTGAATCTAGTTTGTGTCAAGTTGACAGTTTAACTAGCACAGTCTAGATTGTATACTCTGTCTCTGTATATCACTGCTATGCAACTCCCCATCCTTCTAGAAATCCCAGCCTTGTTTATCCAGAAAGCAAAAAATGTCATTGAGATCTGGAGTGTGTCCAGTTCTGTGGTGAAACAATGGCAACCATATAAAATAAGACAGACATGACCCTATTCCTCAGTGAGTATGTAGTACTTTCTGGAAATACTGACACAGAGCAAGGTAGTGTTTAAGTTTGTTTCCTATAACTTTGATTAATGCGACACAGTACAGGCAGGCCAGCCAGTCAGACTGTGCTCTTGGAAGCCATGTTTGGTTTTCATAGCCTGCCCTCTCCACTTAGCTGTGACTAATTGAAGCAGGTGACTCCTGACTCAAGCTGAGTCAATTGTACTTCACCTCTCCTGGAAACAGATAAGTGACTCAGAAGTAGCCAGTTGCCATCAGCTGAATTGTGTTCTAGCAAAATTCATATTCTGAAGCTCTGACCTGTAATGTGTTGAAATTTGAGGGTGAGTTCTTGGGAGAGATATAGTTATAAACATAATCACTGAGAATGAGCTTGTGTCCTTGACACCATCGTTAGTGATTGTGTTCTGTTGTGTTAGCAGCTGTGGGATCTGTTAGGTCTGGGCTCAGTGAGATGAGGAGCAAGCTCAGAGGTGCCACACAGAGAGGGAAACTTAACCAGGACAAAGACAGTGGAGGACAGCTGGGTTTCACATGACCCATTAGGTCTAGAGATGGATGCTGAGAAAGAAGCTATGTTAAACACGTTCATGTCAACATGAAAGATGGCAAAGAGAAAGAGTGGCCTTCAAAGAGCCTCTAGCTGGGAGGAATGCTGCCTGGCTTGGCTTCTCTAGGACTCTTCTGTCCCTGGCTCTTGATGCCTTTGTAGGTTGCCTCTGAGGTTGTGGACCACCCTAGCACCCTCCCAGCAAGTCCTTATTATTTCTTAGGCCAAAAAAGAACCTCTGCCAAGATCCTTCCATGTGATAAAGGAAAACCAAAGCAGAGGCCAGGTGTCTGGCACTGGGCATGTCAGGAGCAGTGGCTCCTTAGCTGCAGATGGTTTCCACCACCTACCTGTGCTCTTCCTACCCCTCAGGCTCAGGAAAGCAGGCTTGAGGTAGTTCTAAAGCCACCAGGAAAGTTCATTATTCCTCTACCACCAGCCTCTTAACACATGATCTGATGCCAGGAATGATGGCACCTATCCATAATTCTAGCACTTCAGAGGCGGAGACAAGAGGATCGGGAATATAAGGATAACCGTGGCCATACACTGAGTTTGAGGCCAGCCTGTTTGTTTGTCTCAAAACAAAAACAAAATAAACCCCAGCTGGGCTGCACAATGTTAACCCCAGCATTAAGAGGTCAGAGGATCTCTGTGAGTTCGAGGTCAGCCTGGTCTACATAGAGCGGTTCATCCAGTCAGAGCTACACAGTGAGACATGATCTATGCTCTGTCATGATTGAAAATGCCTTTCCAGCATCAAACATGTTTGCCCCCTTCCTGTGAAATACTGTCAGACAGAGAGCAAGGCCCTCAACACCTACACTGGAGCATCTAGAGCTTGCATCTCACTCAGAGCCTTAGCTGTGTTCCTGGCCTGCAGCCGAGGCCTTACCAATCCCATGTGTTTTTTACATTTGCCTTCCTTTTGTTCTTGTAATGTGACCTACAGTTAAGTCTCCAGAACAGGTGGTCTTCTCTGAGCTGAATGATAGAGAATTCCTGACACCATACCCCATTTGGTTCTCTTATTTAAGGATATGTGCACACACACACACACACACACACACACACACACACACACACACTCACTTACTTTTGCATGGTGGGAGCTGAACCCAAGACTTCGCATGCAATAAGCAAGTTTCTCTTAGCATTGACCTATACCCTTACCCTTAACCACTGGTTTGCTAAGCCAGGGACTCACTGTATCTCCCAGGGTGGTCTTGAACTTATGATCCTATTGCCTTTGCCTTCTAAGTACTGAGATTACAGATATGTGCCACCATGGTCAGCTTAATATGTGTATTTTGGGGACTGGAGAGACAATTCAGTAGTTAAGAGCACTTGCCACTCTTGCAGAGGACACAGATTTGGTTCCAAGCACCTTCATGGTGGCTCACAACCATCCATAACCCAGTTCCCAAGATCTAAAACCTTCTGAACATTATGGGCACCAAGCACATACATAATGCACATACATACACACAGGCAAAACACACATTCACACGGAGGCCAGAGAGATGTCTCAAAGGCTAAAAGCACTTGCTGCTCTTCCAGAGGACCTGGATTAAATTCCCAGTATGCACATGGTGGCTCACAACTGTCTGTAACTCCAGTTCCAATGAATCTGATGCCCTCTTCTGTCCTCTATGGGGCACACAAGATGTGTCTGGCCATGTAAGCCAGACACCCATGCACATAACATATTTATCAAACCACTCCTATGCATGAAATAAATAAGTCCCTAAGTATTTTAAATAGATATTTTTATTGGTGTTTGTGTGTGAGAGATAACGTGTATGTGTGTGTGAGATTGAGTACCATGTGTGTGCAGGTACTCTCAGAGGCCAGAAGAGGGCGCTGGGAGCTGGAGTTACAAGTGACTGTGAAGCTCCTGACTTGGGTACTAGGAACTCAATTGGGTCCTCTGGAAGAGCAGCAAGTGATCTTTACCGCTGAGCCATCTTCTAGCCTCAGGATACATATTTTTAAGATGCGTTCATTAGTGCTAAGTTATAGAGCAAGCCCAGATGTTCATCACCAGATGACAGCAAAGAACACATGGAGCACATACATGATGGATCTCTATTGAGCTGTAAAGAAAAATGGATAGAACTGAAGTGTTAAGTGAAATAAACCAGACTCAGAAAGACAAATTTTACATATTTTCTCTCATAAAGCAATCTAGATTAAAATATGTATATGTGTGTGGCATGAAAGTAGAAAACGGGACTATGAAAGGAGAGCCAAAAGTCTAAAGGGTGGAGAGAGGAGAAATATGGCAATGAAATACACTTAAAATAAAAAAGGAAGAGCCGGGAGGTGGTGGCGCATGCCTTTAATCCCAGCATTCTGGAGGCAGAGGCAGGTGGATCATTGTGAGTTCGAAACTAGCCTTGTCTACAAGAGCTAGTTCCAGGTCAGCCTCCAAAGCCACAGGGAAACCCTGTCTCGAAAAACCAAAAAATAAAAAATAAAAAAATAAGAAAGTAAATAAATAAAAAGGAGGGACTGTTTAGGGGGTGAGGGAAAGATGGGGAGCCAAATAAGAACAAAGTGTAACTATATTTGATTATGAATATGCATGTATCCATATATGTGTAATTATATATGAAAATGTCACACCAAAAGCCATTTCTTTGCATGTTAACGTAAAAGAGTAATACAAAAATTGAAAATAAATCCACTAATTGGAATGGTTACCACTGTTTCTCCCATCACACTCCAGTAGTTATATAGAAAATTCTCCTAGTATTTTTTTCTTTGTGAAATTTATTTGAAAAAACATACAGTTCTAATTATATATTAAGAATGTCATATTCCAGTCCCCCCCTTAACATGGTAATTTCACCTGCTGTATAAATGTCATTTTGTGTGTCTGTAGTCATTCTGGTAAGGCGAGAACATTTTATTAAAACATGATAAACCCCTGAGCATGAATGGATGACGAAGACATCTGGGAAATACAAGGTTTCAACACCAGTGTCTTAGATGTCTGAGGTGCTGGTGCACCTGCCCGCACCTTCATGCTTTATGCTCTGTATGCCAGATTTCATAAGCAGATGAGCATGTGCCACTCTACAGAGCTCCTCATACGTGTCATCAGGCTCCTTCACCCACTTACCAGAAGCACGAAAGGCCTATTGCAATCTTACTGTACGCCTTTCAACACATGAGAATAAAGACACTATTTTTCCTTAGTGTTCTTTGAGATGCATTGAGAAAACCACCCAACCACCCATTTGTGGATCAAGTGACACAGCGGAGGTGGGAAATGCATTTTTTCATTTGATAAGGTTAGAGTAATTATCGCACATAAACATCCTTTAGTTGACTTTTTTTGGAGCAGATTAGAGAAGACTGGGCAAAGATTTGCATAAATTTGATTTTTCTGAGACAAGGTGTCATATAGCCCAGGCTAGCCTTGAATTTTCTCTGTTGCCCAGGCTGGCTTTCAACTCTTGTTTCTTCTACCTCCATCCCCCAAGTGCTGGGATTAGAGGTTAGGCTCTACTGAATTTTTTAAATGTAGTACATTTTTTTGCAGATTTTTTAATTTGAATTAGAAACAAGATTGTTTAGTTCCCTCTCCCTCCCCTCCTTCCCTACCACCCCCCCAACTAAAACCCTATCTATCACATATCCTTTCTGCTCCCCAGGGAGGGTGGGACCTTCCATAGGGTGTCATCAGAGTCTATTGTATCCTTTGGGATAGGGCCTAGACCCACCCCCATGTGTCTTGGCTCAGGGAGTATCCCTCTATGTGGAATGGGCTCCCAAAGTCCACATCTATGCTAAGGATAAGTACTGATCTACTACAGGAGGTCCCACAGATTTCCGAGGTCTCCTCACTGAAACCCACGTTCCTGGGGTCTACATCAGTCCCATGCTGGTTTCCCAGCTATCAGTCTGGGGAGCAAGAATTCCCCATTGTTCAGGTCAGCTGTTTCTGTGGGTTTCACCAGCCTGGTCTGGACCCCTTTGCTCTTCACTTGTCCTTCTCTGCAACTGGCTTTCAGTTCAGTGATTAGCTGTGGCTGTCTGCTTCTACTTCCACCAGCTGCTGGATGAAGGCTTTAGGATAGCATATAAGACAGTCATCAATCTCGTTATCAGGGGAGGGCATTTAAGGTAGCCTCTCCTCTGTTGCTTAGATTGTTAGTTGGTGTCATCTTTGTCTATTATAGTATCTCCTTTCTTGTTTTTTTCTATTCTTCCCCCGACTCAACCTTTCTGCTCCCTCATGTTCTCCTCACCCCTCCTCTTCTCCCCTTCTCATTCTCCTAACTCCCTCCCCCCTCCTCCCATGCTCCCAATTAGTTCAGGGGATCTTGTCCCTTTCCCCTCCTCCAGGGGACCATGTATGTCTCTCTTAGGGTCCTCCTTGTTTACTAGCTTCTCTGGCAGTGTGGATTGTAGGCTGGTAATCCTTCATGTCTAAAATCCACATATGAGTGAGTACATACCATGTTTGTCTTTTTGTGGTTGGGTTACCTCGGGTGTACTGATGTAAGACCATTTACGCTTTGCAATGAACTTCTTTTCAGAGTTCTCCAACAGTGAGGCAGCTGCTTCCAGGGAGGATGGAGTGTCCCACATGGGTGGGTGGGTATGTACTGATGACTGGGATGTCATCAGGGGAGGAGCTTGTTGGTGTAGAAACTTCACTCTTTGCCTGTGTGTGTGTTTGTGTAGGTGTGTGTGTGTGTGTGTGTGTGTGTGTGTGTGTGTGTGTGTGTAGGTGTGTGGGGATGGGGGTAGGTGATCATCAAAGCCCTCTACTGCGAGAGTCTGTGATTCCAACGGAGACTAGAAAATCCAGTCCTGTGTCCGAAGGAAGTGTTCGTGGCCTCAGGCAACAGAAAGATGTTCCTCTGTGTTCTTCCCTGTTAGCCAGAGTGAGCTCATCTTTCATCTAGCTAGTGCTGAGTGGGACTGGGATGCTGTAATCTTTCCCTGCCCTTTAATCCAGGCTTGGCTGCTAATGGTTTTACAGGAACGGTTCCTTTTCTCACTGGAGTATTTATGAGCCCTGGGAGAGCACAGAGCATGTGTGACGGGACCTTTTCTCATCTCCTCACTGGGAGACTTCACTTCACTGGCTCCCTCCAGTCTTGGCTATAAACTGTTTCTCTGACCTCTTCCCCTGACCCAAGCAATTCGCTCATCCACCCGTTCATATTTACAGCATACTTACTTTGTGTTAATCACTGTGCTGGGAAATAGCTGTTTTACATTATCTGTCACTAGCCTTCTCTTCAGTCTTCCTGCTCCTCTGCCCTTTGGATAGACATTGAGAGCATGTGCTCTGGGGAGTGGGAGGCCCCTCACCCTAGCTTCTGCCTGACTCAAATGCATTGAGCCCTGTGTGGCCCAAAGCCACCACACTGTCTTGTGTGTGTGTGTGTGTGTGTGTGTGTGTGTGTGTGTGTGTGTGTGTGGTTTGCACATGCTACTTTGCCTGGCATTCCTGTCCCTCCCCCCTCCTCTCTCTCTCACTCTGCCTGGGGAAGTTGCTGAGTTAGAAGCCAGCACAGCATTCCATGTGGGTTCGATGGTTTTTCTTGTGCCACATCCAGTTAGACTTGAACTCTGTGAGGCCTGGGACTGTTCCACTCATCTCTATACCACAGCAAAGATGGCTAAAGGATTGAAGGTCACTATGGTCAGTAGGATGGGAGGCCGGTTGGAAGGATAAAGAAGAAAACATAAGTCACTCATATTTCAGTAACCCAGAGACCAATTTAGAGAGGCCCTTAGAGCATTTTGAACACAGCAGTTTCATATGTTTGAAATTACTACTGATATCAGTTAAAATACTTTATTATTGCTCGCAAGTGTTCTGTGTAAGAGTGAAGTGAACTTTTTGTGTTGTAACTCCCTCTTTATTGTAGATTCAGTTTTTGACATGAATGCCATAGAATGCATTTGTGCCTTTGTCTTTGTTTCATTTGGATGAATCCCCAGGAGGACAATTACTAAGCAGAGGATAGTAACACTGTTAAGGATTGAGAAACAATCACAACTTGGCCCCTGGGGAGAGTGTGCCAAGCTCTGCTCCCAAACACAGTTCTTTCATTTTTGGACAGGGCCCCACACTGTAGCCCTAGGTAACCTAGAACTCACTATAGAGCCCAGGCCAGGCTCAAATTCGTAATTCTCCTGTCTCATCCTTCCAAGTGCTAAGAATACAGGTAAAGGTTGCCATCTAGTTTTATTTGTTTGTTTTTGTTTTTTTAATGATTGAGTTTGTGGGGTCTCATTCATTCATTCATTTTTGTTCTTTGACTCCTGAGGATAGAATCCAGGGTTTGCACATGCCAGGCTAGGTAAGTGTTCTACCATTGAGCCACACTTCCCACCTTAAGTTTGTGGATTCTGAAAAAACAATGAGGGCAGGCTGGTGAGGTGGCTTAGCACAAGCTCGATGGTTGTGTTCAGGGCCCCCAAACCAGGCTGAAGGAGAGACTGTACTCTAAAAGCTGATCTCTGACCTCCACGTGCTAATCACAGCATACGTGTTTCATACACAAACACACACAGATACACGCACCCCACTAATTAAGTGAAATTTAAGTCTTAAAAATGTAAAACCCTAATTTTTTAGGGGTTTTGTTCTGGTTTTGGTGGGGAGGAGAGATGAGTCACAAGCAAACAGAACTGCAGATCTCCTGATCCTCTGATTGACCGTGGCTTCAATTTGGAAGAAACTTTCTGGGCAGCTTTTATTTTGGCAAAGACTATGGCTGAGAGAGACCTGCCATGCTGCAGTCCTGGGACCAGGAGTTGGGCATTCAGCGACACTCAGCCCAGCTGTGCTGCTCCATGGCAGTCTGGGAACAGAAGCCTTCTGGAGAAGATCCCGGCTCCCTAGAGCAGGGAAGGGAAGGAAGCCGGTACTGGCCTTGGGCTCAGCACCCTTCAGCCATTCTCCATTAGTCACACGTTTATTAATGAGGAGCTCGGAACTCTGGCTTCTGGAAGCCAGGCTGGTTTTAGGAAATCCCTTGGGAATGGAAGGAAAATGGGGTGTGGATGAGCCATTTACTGCTGTCTCAGTTGGGGAGGTCACACGGTGCATTCATCTGCATAGAACCTTCTGGGAGCTTAGATAGGAGTCATTTGCCTGTCTATTGCCTGAGAACTGAACTTGTAGCCTCTGGGACCTACACATCTGTGGAAGGACTAAGAATGCTCTTGCTAATTTGTGGACAAATTATTTATGAATCAATGATGTGCAGACAGCATTTTGAAAAATAAAATAAAATGAGCCCTAATCAAATTTCTACTTATTTATTTATTTATTTATTTATTTATTTATTTATTTATTTAGGTTTTTTGAGACAGGGTTTCTCTGTGGCTTTGGAGGCTGTCCTGGATCTGTAGACCAGGCTGGTCTCGAACTCACATAGATCCGCCTGCCTCTGCCTCCCGATTGCTGGGATTAAAGGAGTGCGCCACCACCGCCCGGCCCAAATTTCTATTTTCTAGATGACTAAATATAGTAAGAATGTTTTCCCTAAATTTTGTGTGTGTGTGTGTGTGTGTGTGTGTGTGTGTGTGTGTGTGTGTGTATGTGCATGCTTGAGCACAGAGGCCAGAGACTGACACTAGACATCTTCCTCAGTCATACTCTGCTCCACCCTATATATTGAGGCAGGGTCTCTCACTTGACTCCAGAGCTCACCAATCTGTCTGTCTAGCTACTGAGCTTGCCCAGGGGATTCCTGGTCTCCACCTCCTTATTGCTAGGGGTGCAGGTGGGTTACCATGCCCACCCGGCATTTACATGGGTGCTAGGGGTCCAAACTCAGGTCCTCAGGCTTGCTCAACAAGCACTTTACCCACTGAGCCAACTCTCCAACCCCCAGATTCTGTCTTAACGTTAACATCACATTATCTCTTAAATTAGTTTGAGAATGAATTAAACTGAGGCTAAGGCAAGAGACTCACCTCTACATAGTAAGTTCTGGAATAGCTTGGGCTATAGAATGTGGCTTTGTCTCAAAACAACAATACAATTCCAAAATAAATCAATTTAGGAAAAGCATTTTTACTATATATAGTCATCTAGAAAATAAAAATTTTGATTAGGGCACATTTTATTTTATTTAGGGATTTTAACTGAGCAAGGTGAGATGGGAAACTCCTGGCTGGAGCACACCACCATGCTGTGCCCCTGAAGTGTCTTGTTTTATTTAATCTGTTAAAGTAGGAATTGCTGTGGATTCTTGTTTTTGTAGATGAAGAAACTAAAACAGAGAAGTTTAATAACTTGAAGTCATAATACCTGGTAGAAATGAGGCGAAACAGAGAAGTTTAATAACTTGAAGTCATAATACCTGGTAGAAATGAGGCACAAACACTTGTCTCTAAAGACCATATAGTGCCCAGCACCCAAGGAGCTGGTTTTCTCTGTGTCTGGCAGGGGATGGAAGGATTCATTATCTGCTCCCCGAGGATCATGGACTGTGTTCCTCCTGGCTAGCTGAGGGGGCATCTGCTGGTGCTGGGATCTGTGGAGCTGCCCTGGGAGCAGCCCTTCTGGGTGGAGTTTCAGAGAAAACACGGGTAGAAATGCCTCGACGTTCCTGGCCTCGATGATCTCAAATCTCTGGGATAACAGAGGAAATAGATGAGTTTGAATCAAGAGGTAGAATTTGGGCTGGACCAAGGGCTGGCGGTTTCCAGGTAACAGATTTAGCACAGCAAATAAATAGTTCCTGGACATCTTAGTGATACAAAAGTGAAAAAGAGTGGGGATGCAGGTCAGTGACAGGATGGTTGCTTAACATATATGAGGTTCTAGGTTCAATCCCCAATGCCACCCAAAACCCAAGAACAAACAAAATAGCTCCTTAGAGTGGCCCCTGAGGGCCGGCCTGCCTTGGGTGCCTGCAGGTATATGCAGGTGTTCAAAAAGTTAGGAATGGAGTGACATCCAAGAGGGACCCAAGCTGCTGGTGGGGTAGACTAGGTGACCCTCAGGGTGCCCATGACTACGAGTTAATGTGGCCCTGGACTGTGGCCTTTGCAGCATATACTTGGGTTCTCTGGGCATACTATATATTAGAGGGACACGTGTACCAGTTTTATTGACATGCTCAGATTAAGGGACATAGCCAGTGTATCCATTTTCTCACTGTTTTTGCCAGGTGATGGCTTTATGATTTCATTTTTGTCTTTTTTTCTATAATCTTTTTTTCCTACATAAATTTCAGTTGTATTTATGTTAGCTCTAAGAAAGTTAAACCCACCTGGGACAGTATGTTTTGTTCACAGTGGATGGTATTATGATTTATATAAGACTATTTAAATTTTCAGGGAGCTGAAGAGACAGATCAGCTGTCAAGAACATGTACCATTTTGTAGAGGATCCAAGTTTGGTGCCCAGCACCCACCTCGAGTGGCTCACACCACCTGTAACTCCAGCTCCAGGAGTTACATAATAAATTTGAAGATAGCCTGGTCTACTTGAGACCTTCTCTCGAAAAACTAACAACAGCCAGGCATGGTTGTGCATGCCTTTAATCCCAGAACCTGGGAGGCAGAGGCACAGGCTCAGGCTAATCTACATAGCAAATTCCAGGACAGCCAGGGCTACATAATAGAGAGAGACAGTCTCAAAAAGAACAACAGCAAAAAGAAAAGTGTCCATTCTCATTATCCTGCCTTCCCCCTCCCCTTGTACTTCTGCCTAGTCCGGAGATAAAACATGCCTTGCTTTCCTGTTTCCCTTCCCTGTCATCTACTCTTTGTTTTCCGCCATCCAGAGGAAAGCTGTGTCAGCACTCTGCCTTGCTGACCTGGATTTCCATCTGCTAGGACAAAGAGATGCAGGGGGTGGGGAACCAAACAAACAAAAACCCAAACCTCTTTTCAGTCATTTTACTTCCTACTATGATTTCCAGGAATACATCATAACAAAGGTTGACTACCCATGATTATTCTGGTGCCCATAGAAGCTTTGCTTGGCCTTGTCATTATTTGGGTGTCTGTCATCATCCCACTAACTCAGGATGCAGAGTTGTGACTCAGTCATGCTCAGAGATGTCCTTTAGTGGGGAGAGAACCTCAGAGAGAACAAAAGCCTCACCCCAGTCACATGAAAGTGAGGATGTGCGTGCCAGAGATGGGGGAGGATTCACCAGGACCTACCATGGTATTGTCCTCTGTTCACTGTGGGCTCACCAGCAACAGCACCATGGACACTCACCGGACTACAGACCGAGTATCTTTATCTGAATGTTTGGGGGACCAGAAATGTTTCAGAGTTAGGACTTTAGTTTTAGATTTTGATATATTTAACATACACACACACACACACACACACACACACACACACACACACACACACACACTCTTGCAGATAGAACCCAAGTCACAACACAAAGTCATCTTTGGGATGGGCATGCTAACACACACCCATGATCCCAGCATGTGAGAAGCTGAGGCAGGAGTCATGGTCACCTACACAGCAAATTCAGTACCAGCCTGGATTGCATGAGACTCTGTCTCAAGAAAACAGGGGAAAAAAAGAAAAAAAGGAATTCATTTGGGGATGGGTTAGATAGCTTAGCAGGTAAAGGGGGCTTGATGCTTGCTGTCCAGGCCTGGGGACCTGAATTTGATCCCAGGAAGCCATGGTGGAAGGAGATGACCAACTACTAGAAGTCTGCTCTGACCTCTTCATGAACATTCACTCACAGTCTCACACAGACATCGTTCATATATACATACACAGTATTAATAATTAATAAATACATAATGTTTAAAAATAAATAAATTCATGTTTGTTTCATAAGTACTTTAATCACACAGGCTGGAGGTAATTTTATACAATTTATTTAATGCTCCTCTGTTCTGACTACAGCTTGTTACATGAGGTTGGGGTAGAATTTTCCACTTAGGCATACATATGAGTGCTCAAAAACTTAAGGATTGTGGTGTGCCTGTAGAAAGCACCGAGTGAGTGTTTCCTGGATACAAGAATGAGACTGAGCTCTGGGGAGTAAAGTGATGGCCCAAGACCAGCAGCCACTAGGGTCAGAGTCCTCAACCCCAGCTTCCTCTCTCCTGTGCCCCGTCTCCCCTTCCTTTCCTGAGACCTGCTTCCTGTGTTCTGACCTCCAAACACTCTGTTCCTGAAATCACCATCCCCTACAAGCCAGTACCCCAGACAGCTTGCCCTTCCCCACGCTGCTGGCAACGCAGAGCTGTCAATCTATGTCTGCAGAGATACCAGAGACTGGGGGCTTCTTCAGTTACCCTCAGAGCATCACGTGATACCCCAGCCTAAACTAGGAAGTGGGGACCCCCTGTGGGGCTGAAATTTTGTCCAAACTGTAACACGGCCTTCTTGGGTCAAACTCACACAACAGAAGAGTCTTGTATGGCTCTGCTGGGTGTTTTCTCTCTTATTTGGAGAGGAAGCCAAATTGGGCCTCAGGTGTCTTCTGAGCCCTCACAGACTCTTTCTTGATGGCACCTACCCAGAATCATTGAAGCAGGGCACAGGAGACAATGGTCCCCTCTCTATAACTACCCAAACAAATACACAAACACAAATGCAAACTGGAAATGTGTTTTCTTTCCTGTCCTGTCCCTCAGGGAGAATCCATCTTGCTGGCAGTGGCTGTCCTTGGTCTCCTAGCCACATAGAAGCCCGAGATCTTATGGGTACAAGGGCTTGACCGATCAACCAGTCCTTTTCAAGCTGTTTTCTAGTATATTAACCCTTATGACCCCCCCATCTGTGCAGTGGATGCAATCTATTTTGCAGGGGAGTTACAATGAAAGAGACTCCTCCTGGGCACCTGTCAGGGCACCTGTCAAAGAACCCGTATGTAGTCATCAGCTCAGCCCAGCACTACGGTCTCTGGTTCCATCCTTTGACAGTACAGCTTGGGGCTCAGGAGCTCCACTGGATAAATGAAGGCCGTGTTGCCCCAAAATGTGAAGGTTCCCTCTTGTTGGTTCCTTGTATAGTGTCCTGGTTTCTCTTCTGTCACTGTGATAAAAAAAGCAACTTTAGGAGAAGAGGGGCTTCTTTGGCTGCAATTCCACATTAGGGTCCATCCCGTCATTTTGGGGAAGTCAAGGCAGGAACTTGAAGCAATTAGTCATGTCCACAGTCAAGAGCAGAGATAAACATAAATGCATGTGTGTGTGTGCGCACGCCTCTGGTGCTCAACTCGCCTTCTCCATGCTTGCGCAGTCCATGATGCCAAGTCAATCTGTATGTCCCAGACCTGCTCACAGGCCATCATTTGACACTCTTCCCCGGTGACTGTAGTTGACAAAAACAACCATCACAATAATAAAACATCCTCCACTTAGACTGTCCCTTATGCCCACCCATAATCATGGCCACCTGGGGGCTCACACATGGAAAGAACACACAGTGTTGAATTCTGGAACAAGTAAAACTCCTTAAGCCAATTTTAAAATCAGGTTTATTCATTTTATTTCATGTGTGAGTGTTTTGCCTGCGTGTGTGTGTGTGTGTGTGTGTGTGTGTGTGTGTGTGTGTGTGTGTGTGTGTGTGTGTGCACCACGTATGGGCTTGATGCCCATGGTGGTCAGAAGAGGGCATTGGGTCCCCTGAAACTAGAGTTACAGAGGTTGTGAACCACTATGTGGGTGCCAGGAATCAACCTCAGGTCCTCTGCAAGAGTAAAAGTGCTCTTAGCTGCTGAGCCATCTCTCTACCCCCTGTTCCAGAGCTAACTCCTTTTGATATCCTGCCTTGGCATTTTTCTCTCCATTGTAGTGACTAATGGTGTCCATTCTTCTCAAAGCAAGTACACAGTTGTTGAGAAGCAAGTCTCACTTGTGGTACTTGAAGGAATGGTTTTGTTCTAAGCGGAGCAAGCTGCTGGATGTTTATAGTGTAACCTCCTCATCCTTGAGCCGTATTCCACTATAAAGATTTACCGTGTGGGGCTGGAGAGGTCCAGAAGTTGAGAGCATTTGCTGTTCTTCCAGAGGCCTGGAGTTGAGTTCCCAGCTTCCATGTCTGGTGGCTCACAGCTACCTGTACCTCCAGCTCCAGGGGACCAGACACCCTCTTCTAGCCTCCCTGGGCACGGGCACAAGCCTGCACGTGCACACACACAAATGATAAGATAAATCTTAAAAATATAGGCCGGGTGTTGGTGGCGCATGCCTTTAATCCCTGCACTTGGAGGCAGAGGCAGGCGGATCTCTGTGAGTTCCAGGCCAACCTGGTCTCCAGAGCGAGTGCCAGGATAGGCTCCAAAGCTACACAGAGAAACCCTGTCTCGAAAAAGCAAATATATACATATATATGTATATATCTGCCCTTCAAAGCATAATGTCTCTGTTACCCAGGTAGGGGCTTCACGCCTGCATGGAGGTCCTCTTACTCCTGCAGACCTCTGCCTGCCTCACCCACAGGAGACGCCTGTGGCATGTTCTTACCCCACTGCACCCCGCTGTCCAAGACTCCCCAGCCTGGAGAGAGCACTCAGGAGCATTCTTACCCTCGATCCTTGCTGTATTTGCTTGCTAACTCTTCTACACTTGCTCATAATTAAGACGTGCTGGGAGGTCACCTCCAATTTTCAGTTTTGTTCGCTGAAGGAACCTGGCTGATCTCCAGCTGGCTTTCTTTTCATGGGGTTTGTGGTTTAATGAGAATGGCACTCTGGACCTGTGCCAAACATCTTTTTTTTTCCACAGGGTCTTTGTCTTCCCAAGAGCAGGTGAGACTTAGTTTCAGGCCAGAACATAATTTTCTTTCCCCTAGTTCTTCTTCCATTTGAGGGTAGGTGACAGCAGAGCTTTTGTTGACTGACTTTCATCCAAAGACAGACAGAGAGAGAGAGAGAGAGAGAGAGAGAGAGAGAGAGAGAGAGAGATGGCTCTCCTTTGAGAAGTCCACACCTAAGTTCTTGGGTGGTTTACTTTATTCCTAAACACCTTCTGTCTCTTATTAAACTCCAACTGTTTCATGTGTTTCGTGTGTACGTGTGTGTGAGGAGGGGTAGCTCAGTGGGTAGAAGTACTTGCCAAATTAAGCCTTATGTCTGGGTTTGATCCGAGGGACCCACGGTGGAAGGAGAAAACTGACTCCCAAAGTTGCCCTCTGACATCTGTATGTGCACTGTGATATGTACATTCCCACCCCACATCGCACACACACATACACAGACACACACATATACACCACAAATATGTGTATATGTAATTACATGTATAATTTTTAAAATCAAATAAATATATAAAATGTCAATAATAGAACATGTTGGGCTGGGGATATAGCTTGGCTTATAGAGTGCTTGCCTATCATGTTTGAATTCTTGGGTTCAATCCCCAGGACCACATAAACCAGTCTGAGTAGTAAATACCCCAGCACCTGGGAAGTACAGGCAAGAGGATCAGAAATTCAGGTCATTCTTGACTATACAGTGAGTTGGAGTCCAACCAGCCTGGAATACAAGAGATCCTGTTTCAAAATTTTTTTTTCCTAGTTGAAACATGACTCCCCCCATCTCTTTTGCTCTTTCTTTTCTGTTTTGTACTAGAACTTGATTGAGCCCAGGGCCTTGAGCGTGCCAAGCACATATTGTACTACTAAGCTACACCCTGTGCCCCAACAGGAATGTGTTTGCTGGGTGTCTTAGTTAGGGTTCCTATTGCTGTAAAGACACAGCATGACCACGGCAACTCATAGAAAGGAAAACATTTCATTGGGGCTAGTTTACAATTTCAGAAGTTTAGTTCATTGTCACCATGGTGGAACATGGCGGCATATAGACAGACATGGTGCGGGAAAGGTAGTTGAGAGTTCTACATCTTGATCCACAGGCAGCAAAGGAATCTGTCCCACTGGGTGTGGCTTGAGCATATATGAGACTTCAAAACCTGCCTCCACAGTGACACACTTCCTCAAACAAGGCCACACCTACTCCAGCAAGGCCACACCTACTCTAACAAGGCCACACCTCCAAACATTGCTACTCCCTGTGGCATTCAAATACATGAATGAATCTATGGTGGCTGTTTCTATTCAAACCGCCACACTGGGTGACTTCTGAATGGAACATGACACACAGCTATTTTCCCTTCCAAGAAATCAGGACAACTTTTAAAAAATGTTTGCATTGCCCCTGAACTAGCTGTCATCTTAAATGACATTTTATTAGTGATACATACTTGTGTTGTTGTACAATCACTCAGCAGAACTTGCCCATTGGGAGACTGGACATTAAGAAACTCTCTGTACTTATCAAGCACCTGCCACTGTTTGTCTGCATTGTAAGTTTATTATTTATTGTTTGCTTTCTGGGAGTTTAACTTAGCTGATAGGTCTTGTAAATGGACTCACTGGGGATCTGCCTTTTCTGATAGCTTGTTTCACTTAGCGTAATATCCTGTTGGTTGTAGCTTGTGTCCGAATTCCCTTCCCTCTTAAGACTGAATATGTTAATTCTTTCCATTCATACTCTAAAGCTTGCTTCTTCAGTTTTCCATCAATGGACATGTGCACACATGGCTGCTGTAAGTTGTGTTGCTATGAACACAGGTGTGTGAATCTCTATGAGAACCATTTTGAGCCTCAGCTTGCACTCTGTTAACTTGGATGATGATGATTTTAAGGTGAAATCTTGTTATGTAGCTCAGGGTAGCCTCCAATTCACAGTCCTTCTGCCTCAGCTGCCTGAGTGGGCCTGCAGATATGAACCACATGTCCAGTTGGCAGACACTAGCAAAGAGGAATTCAGCGATGGAGCCCATCAGACCAGCCTCATTTGGTAATATTTTCATATGGCGTCACAGGCTCGTATGCATAAGAGATCCAGTCTCTGTATAAGAGCGAGGAGATGGAAGGACCTGGATTCATACCTGGGCAGGTGTGTCGATTGATGGTATGAAACTCTGCTGCAAGGGAAACTGAAGTCAGCATAAAACATGATAGCTCTAGGTTCATAAGGCAAAAACTTTACTCCGTGAGGCAAAGGGTTCCCTGCCATGCTGGGGGCCAGAAGAATGCCAGAGGCTTCTTACTTGGCATTTGTAACGTTCACCCTTATATTTGCCTAGAATGGCTTGGCATCTATGCCAGCTGGGGAGCAGTGTTTATAACAGGTACACCAGTTCCTAGTGGCCATGTGCTAATGGTTCATAGGGAGAACATTGCTGTCATCCATGCTGGTTCCACTCTGGCCGCCTCTCTCTGCCGTTCCTCAGGATCCTACTTGAGTCCAACCCCTTGGGAATATTCTATTCTTTCTTTCTTAGTCTATTTACATTCAGGATTTCATGACATAGATTTTCTGGAGCCTGATTTTTTTTTCTTTTTAATATACATGATTGTGACTGTGTGTGTGAATGTTACATATATGTGGTACCCAAAGAGGCCAGAAGAAGACACTGGATTTCCTAGAGCTGGAGACAGACTGTTGTGAGACTCCTGACACAGTGCTGAGAACCAGACCCAGGTCCTTTGTAAGAGCAGCAAATGCTCTTAACCACTAAGCCATCTCTCCAGCTCTAGGCATCAAGTGTTTAGAAAAAGCATTGGCATTTATTGTTGTTTGTTTGACAGTGCTAGATATTGAACCAAGAGCTCCGCCCATGGTTAGCAGGTGCTCTACCCTTGAGCTACATTCCCACCCTCAGGTCAAAACATTTTGGTGACCATACTGCTAGGACCCCTTCCTAGACCCCATGCTGTGGAGGCACCTGGAGCTGAAATTTCAGTCACTTCTGCTCCTCTTTGCTCTTTTCCCTTCTGAAAAGTGGGGTGTAATGTGTATATAGTGAAATGAATCTTTTAATTTTACTGTACAGCTCCATGAGCTTTGACAAATGCACACAGTCACTTAGGTGCCATACAATATAAAGAAAGAGCAGGCACACGACTCCCTAAAGACAGCCTTAACCTATTCCATCCCCAGTCTTCCACACAGCATGTGTTTTCCATCTCTGTGGCTTTGCCTTTTTTGGTATAAAAAGATGTTATAAATTGGCCTGTACCATGTGGTCTTCTGAGTCTGCTTCTTCTGTGCTACCTGGTGTGTTTATATGTCATCCATGTTGCATGTTGCCTTCCATGCCCAGCACTGGTGGTGCTGAGATGCAGAAGTCTGGACCCTCAGAGAGTTGAGAGCCCAGGGATGAAGAAGGCACTTGGGCCCATTACTCTAAGTCTATAGACATGAAGGTTGCCCTACTGCTCCCCAGCCTGAGACTGTTCTTTCTAGAGTATCAAATGGGATTGGAAAAAGCAATTTGAAGTCAGGCAGATTTAGAAGCCTGCTCAAACTTAGCAGCTCTGTGACCTTGTATTGAACATGATACAGAGTGGAGGCTAGTTAGATGCCTGTGTGTTGAATGAATGAATGAATGAATGAATGAATGAGTGAATGAATAAGAAAATGAATGAACTTAACCTTCTGCAATCTTAGTTGCCCCCTGTGTTAATAGCCCCTTTACCTGACTGCTGTGGGTATCGGCGTCTGGTATCACCTGTTGTAGGCATCCATAAGGTTTGTCCTGTTCCATGGCTGTCCTTAAAGTCAGTCCTTTGGTTCCTTTCTTCAGACTGACTTGTTCAAATGCTGAAGACCTCAAAAATGGTTAGACCTGAGTACCTACTGGGTGGGAACCCTGACGGCCTCTAGCTATTTGACCGGCAAATAGTCAGAAAGTCCAGTAGATATCTGCTGACTTGAACCTCATAAGTCCAGTTTGGAGAGCGCCATGAACTTTCCCCCTCCCCCTTTTTAATAGTACAGATAGGGAGCCCATAAGTTTTTCCCTTTCCACAAACATATACCTCTTCTGGAATAAAGAACTATGGTGCTTTTAGCAAGGGACCCCCTCCTCCTAACCAGGGATTGTCTCTGGTTCTCAGATCTGGAAAGGGAAATGGGCTTAGATATAGGCAGCCACAGAGCTGTCACTCAAAAAGAATGTGTTCTTTTCTTCAGAATAAACCCTGGAGGGTGTTTGTAATCCCAGCATTCGAGTGGCCAAGGCAGGAGGAGTACTGTGAATTCACAGCCAACCTGATCTACATAGTGAGTTTGAGACCAGCCTGGGCTACAGCATGAGACCCTGTCTAAAAAACTGAGAAAACAAAAACAGACCTGGCAGGATTCACCATGCTGAGTTTTGTTAATCAGTATTTATATCATTATCTGTTTTCTGGATGCTTTTCCAATCAGGGGACCCAGGATGCTTAATTTTTCTTTTTCCTTTTTTTAACATTATATGTGTATTTATTCAGGTGTGTATGTGTATTTGTACAAGTATCTGTGTGTGCGGGCGGGGGCGGGTATTGCAAGTCAGTTGTCTCCTTCCTGGGCTGTGCTTCTAGCCATCTCACGGTAGGAATGCTGGCCATAACTAACTAGCATTTATGTGGATTCCATGGATGGAACCCAAGTTGTCAGGCTTATAGGATAAGTCTTTTTACCCACTGCACCATTTCCCAATAAATAAATAGTTGAATGAAAAGGTTTTTGTGTTTAAAAGAATTAATATTTTAAATTACTATTTCTGAGAAGAAATAGAGAAAGAAACGAGTAATTGTGAGTCATATGCCATTTTTTGGGCTATTAAACCTTTACCTACAACCTCCTCATTTAGCTCCTTAGTGCCTGTTGTTAGTAGGTGTTCTTGCCCATTGTAGTCAAAGAAACGGTTGCCTCTAGTCTCATAACCAGTTACTGATGGAGCTGGATTCAAACTCGTGTCTGACATCCAAGCCCAGCCCCTTTCTACCCACAAACAAGCATCTCAAGAATAGAACTCTCTACACTTTAGATTTCAAAACAAAACGAAAAGAAAATTCAGAAATTTGAGCAGGAGTTGAGTGGGTTGGATTATAGAGCTTAACAGCGTGAATTAAGAATTTACAGAATGTTGGTTTCCTGCTTGCATCAGACTTTCCTAAATTGGTTTGAGAGCCTTTCCATAATCCAATTTAAATGTGCTCTTTTTTTTTCTTTAAACACAATGTACATAGCTCTGAGAAATGACTCCCCCTCTGTTCTCAAGAAGGCTGTACAGGCCTTGCAGATTAAAAAAAAAAAAAAAAAGCCTAGATTTCACTCTTACACAGCTGGGAGAGATCTTAGCAACTCCCTGGTCACTCTGATGCTCCAGTTTTCCTTTGTGGATGGGGAAGGAACTTCAGTCATCTTAGTGTCTTAGAGGTTGTCACCCAGATCAAAGGGGCAGACAGCCAAACGTAGTTCATAACAGGCATAGGCTAGGGAGGCATGTGTCCTTTAGTCAGTGAAGATCTGCAGACAGGGACAGGCACTTGGAACACTGGGAGGAGGAGGACTGCAGACAGGTGAGCAAGGACATGCCCTCTTTCTGTTCTGCCAGGATCAGCTCAGCCTGAGAAAGCAGCTCACTTGGGTGACCCTTCATGTGCTTAGAACCTGTGGTCATACTGCTGTAAAGTGCCAGGAAATTAATACTTAACACACAGCCAAAGAAAGCCTGTGTTAGACAAGATAGTTGGTAAGAGATAATCAGCAACATTCTCCCCCTGGCTGTTTTTTTGTTTTGTTTTGTTTTGTTTTGTTTTGTTTTTAAGGTGTGTGTGTGTGTGTGTGTGTGTGTGTGTGTGTGTGTGTGTTCGTGTGCACTAATAAGCATAGGTGCCAGAGGAAGCCAGAAGAGGGTGTCAGATCCCCTCGAATTACAGGTGATATGCAAACACCTGGTTTGGGTGCTGGAAACCAAACTTATGACCTCTGACCTGTTCGAGAGCAGCCAGTGTCTTAATCATTGAGCTGTCTCTCCAGCCCACACTCCCTGTCTCTTTCTTCACTCAGGGACCGCTTGCAGATAGTGTGGAGTCGGGAAGGTGGTACAGCATAGTGGTGAGGAGATAGGCAGTGCAGTCACAGTGGCCTGGGCTAGGGTTTGGTGCCAAATTGTGGAACTAAATTACTTGAATTTACTAAATCTTAGTTTTTTTCACCTGTCTTATGAGAAAAACAATAATGCCCAACTTCAGTGACGGTTAGAGATTGTTTGTTGATAAGTTAGCATAACTCCTCGTGTGTAGTAAACATGCAACACATAAATCTCTGGAGAGCCAAATACACAGGGAACCAGGCCTGCTGTTTTCCTGTTTTCTCCCTCCAGCCTATTAGAAGGTCATGATGGGTAAATAGAAGCCCAAGGGTTGAGACCACGGCAACCATGGCCCAGGTGGATTTCTGTATTGTGAAACTGAAGTGCTATGCTCAGAGCAGCTCCGCCCAGCAGTAGCTTCTGGGTGCCCATTGTGAGTAAGGATGCTCCCTGTGGAGGTGTGGCAAAGGCCAAGGTTTCCCAGGAACATCTTGGTTCTCATAAGTATCTGAGACTCTCAGGACTCAGTGACAGTGCGCCTTGGAGATGAGTCAGTTTTTGTGAGTTTTTGCTTTGTCACACCCAGGCTCTCTGACGTCACCATATCCGGATTGTCTCAGCATGGAGGCTGACATAAAGTCAGTTTTCTCCATTTTTGGAGATATGCACACACAGCTCACTAATGGGTATGAATTGCACCCAAAGTTTTTGTGTTTGTTGTTGGTTTTTAGATTGCTAGACAAACCAATGGATTTACCCATAGCATCGTCATACATTTTTTATTGTTGATCTCTTACTCTCTTTTCCAACCCCTACCTCATTCCTGTTTCTCCCCTAATAGATCCTGCTCCTCTTCCATGTCACCTGCACCTGTTGTCTTCTTTCCCCCCTCCAACCCTCCCTTGAGACCTTTTGCCACTCATAGTCCCCTTTCTATCTAGTTTTATGACTTAGACATACACACACACACACACACACACACACACACACACACACACACACTCACGAACTCATGCATGCACCTAAGATCCAGGCTGGGTTGATGACATAGTCTGTAAAATGAGTATTCATTGTGCAACCATTAGTACGGAAGTTTCTAATTACTAGAAAGAACTACCACATGACCCAGCTATACCACTCCTGGGCACATACTCAGAGGAATCTAAGTCGTATCACAAGACATCATCATATCTTTGTTTATCACTCAACTACTCACCATAGCTGGAACTGGAAGCAGCCTAAGAGGCCATCGACAGAAGAGTGGGTAAAGAAAATGTGGTACATATATGCAGTGGAATTTTGGTCTGCCATGAATTAAAATGAAATCATGACAGTTGCAACTTTGTGTTTTTAAGTTCCTGATTTGTGGAGGTCAAGTTAGTAAAATGGGCCCATCTTTCTTGGTGAGAGGTTTTTTGTTATTGTTGTTTTGTGTGTGTGTGTGTGTGAACTCCAATTAAGTTTCATGAGCTCATACAGTTGAATAAAAACACCACCACAGTCAAGGTTCCTCAAGTTCCTCACACAGCTCTGTGGTCATCCTTTGTGGGCTAGCAACCCTGCCAACCATGGAAATTGTTTTTGTTCTTACAGTGCTCCAGTCGAACAGTGTATTAATGGGATTGTACCACATGTTGCCATTTCAGTTTGCTTCTTTTGTTTTCAAAATGCATTTCATAATCTAAATTTTTTTATTGCAGTTAGATAAGTGCTGCTGAGATTGGCTTGGAAAGTCAATAGCATTCCTGTATACCTTTAATAACTAATAAGAGATCTAACTAAAAAAATGAACTGTGTTGGGTCTGTGAGATAGTTCAGTGAATAAAGGGGCTTGCTGCCAAGCCGGTTGACAGGAGTTTGAGCCCCCACTATCAACATGGTGGAGGGAGAGAACCACCTTACCACCTTCTGAGAATTTTCTTTGATCTCCATAAACAATCTGTGGCAGGAGGATGCACACACACACATACACACACACACACACACACACACACACACACACACACACACACACCTGTGGCTCACACCTGTAATCCCAGTTCTTAGAGGTAGATGCAGGAGGATCAGGAGTTAGTTTCTAGGCCAGTCTGCATTATATGAGACCTAGTCTCAAACAAACAAATGTAAACTTTCATAGAAAAGCAGAGAGTCAAGAATAGCTAGGAAGGTTTTAAGATTATCAGGATTTATCCTAAAGCTTTGTTTATCAAGTTCATGGTTGATATTATTAAGATAGCATGTTAGATAGCAGGCCAGTGGAATAGACTAGGAGCTGAAAAAGAATAACATTTCAGAAAACTTTACATTTGACAGGGTAGTGCTATACACCAATGGGAAAGCGTTCAGCCAATGTGCTGGAGACAATTGGGATCCAAGCAGAAAAGAATAACATTGAATCCCTAATTAATTTCATAAAGAAAATAAATTCCAGATGAGTTAAAATCTAGTAGTGGAAAAGCAAACATTTAGAATGTTCATGTGTAGACAGTTTGCATGTGCCTGCACATGCTTCGGTATGTGCACAAGTTTGCATGTTTGCACATATGTATATGTACATATGTTTATGCATGTGGCTACACTTGTGTGCACATGTGTACATGCATGTGGTGCCCAGAAGTCTTGATCTGACTCTCTCCACCTTATGTTTGGACATACAGCCTCTCACTGAACTTAGAGCTTTCTGTTCCTCATGCCTCTGCCTCTTCAGCAATTGAATTGCTGGTGTGCACTGCCATGCCCAGCTTTAACTTTTTTATTATGTGTATGTGTGATGGAGGATATATGCATGAGCGTCCTGGTAGCAATGGATGCAGCAGATCCTCTAGAGCTACAGTTCTAGGTAGATGTGAACTGCCTGCCTGCTGTGGGTCTGGGAACCGAACACGGGTCCTCGGCAGGAGCTATATGAATTCTTAACTGTTAAGCCGCCTCTCCAGCCCCCATGCCCGGCTTTTTACATGGTATTAGGGATCCAAACTCAAGTCCTTGTCTTATACAGCAAGCTTTTCCCAATGGAGCTATCTGTCCAGACTCAGAAGTTTAAAACTTTTGTAAGGAAAGGTAGCCAAACCTTTTAAAATATATAAAAACAAGTGTCAAAGAGCAGCGTATTTGTTCATATAAAATGCCCAACTTCTGGACAAAAAAAAGACACTGCAGGCCAAGGTACTAGAGTTGATGTTGGAGGAAAAAGACTTGCAGTGCATATGTTGAAGGAAATATCTATACTTGGAATTCAGAATTCCTAAAAAATCACTAGAAAGGTAACTTTACTGAGGGCTGTTAAGGAGCTCCCATTGGCAATAGTCTTAAAAAGCGGATGAACATATGTTTGAGGAAATGTCAACAAGGGCACCATTTCACATCAGGCTGGCCGAAATTCCAGTCTGGTGATACTATTCTGGCAAGAACGGAGAGCGTTAGAACTCTTGTACTTGCAGAAGGAGTAGTAATCAGTGCAATGCTGCCAGGTGGTTTCATGATACCCCCTGGAAGATGCTGTGCGTTGTCACACATGTCCACCTATGTTACGGTGTTGATGTGAAGTGGCTCCTCCAACAAAATGCTTCATGTGTTGAGGGCTAGGTCCCCAGCTAGTGGATCTGCTCACTGAGAGCTGAAGGGGTTGCGAAGGCTCTGACCTAATCAATGAGTTAATTCACTGATGGATTAAAAATTTGTTGGCACCATTGGGAGGTGATGGGAAATTTCGTGGAGGGACATTGTTGGAAGAGGTAGGTCAAGGTGAAGATGTCCTTGAGATTGATATCTTGTCCTGGGCTTTTCTCTGGCTCCCTCTGCTTCCAGGGTGTCACCAGGTAAAAGGACCATGTCTTTGAGACCAACCTGGACTTTGTAGCTAGACCCTATCTCAAAAATCTAAGGGCTTCTAATGCTGGAGCCATGGTTCAGCTGCTAAGAGCACTTACTGCTCTTGCAGAAGACCAAGGTTCTATTCCCAACACCCACACAGTGGCTCACAACCATCCATAACTCCAGTTCCAACATCTCTGACTCCTTTTTCTGACACCCACGGGTACCAGTGTCATGAGTAGTGCGCTTGCATACATGTAGGCTCATACAATAAAATAAAAGTAAGTAAATCTTTAAAAAATAAAACCAAGGGCTGATGAATGGGACATCTATGTCACATCCTCTTCTCCAAGACTTAGGGACCATAGAGGAAGTGAACGGGAATTGTAAGAGCCAGAGATTGGGGAGGATTGAAGTGAAACCGTCCTCTGGACATGCCAAGACAGCTTCACTCCTTAACTCACCGCAACCGTGGTTTCCTGCACATAACTGGCACAAGGTCAAGCCAGTACACATTCTAGCATAGAGTGGGGAGGGACTCATGAGCCCCCACCCCTAGCTGAGGAGCTGTTGATGCTCGTAGGGGAGGGAGAATGGGTTTTCTTTAAGGGTGTGTTCCCTGGTGGGTAGACGGAGCTCCAGTGAATGACCCCATGCCCAGGAGTATATGGGCAGCATGAAATTAGATGGTTATTAAAGAAAGAGAAACAATGAATTTGGGAGGGGGTGAGGACAAGGGGTTGGATTCTAAAATAGGCCTATGCTTACAGAAAAGTCATTAGAGCCAAGCTGAGCATGGTGGCACACATCTGTAATCCCAGCATTTGAGAAGTGGAGTCGGGAGGAGCAGGAGTTCAAGACTACTTTGGGCCACTACATAGCAAGTGTAAGGCCTGCCTGGGCTACACAAGTCCCTATGTAAAAGAAAAAGCAATGTCAGGGTGGAGGATGTAGCTCAGTGGGTAGAGACCTCAGATAGGCTCACGAAACCCTGAGTCCATCCCAGCACCACATAAACAGGGCCTGGGAGGCAAGCCAGTGCTCCCAGCACACAGAGGATAGAAGCAGGAAGATCGGAAGGCCAGGGCCATCCTTAGCTGTAGAGTGAATGCAAGGTCAGTCTTGCCAACATGAGATGCTGTCTCAAAAAACAAACAAAACTCGAGTATGGAAAAGCTGAGGGAGAAGTGACCAGGTTTCACTGAAATGGCTTTGCTGAGATGGATCTTAAAAGATTAGTGGAAAAACACTTGGGTTGAGGGGAGATCTTATACTAAGATTCAGGCAGCAGAAAGAGCTGCCAGGAAGGTGATGATTGCTGGCTTCCTGGCTCATCAGAAAAGCCCATAGGACTCTAATCTGAAGCTCAGAGTGGGGAAACTGTGAGACTGGGGGGTCCAGGAAGGTGGGATCATTGGGCGATGTCCTTTTAAGAGGCATTTGGTCTGGCAGGCACAAAGCCCTAGGTTTGCCTTCAGAATGGCTCATCTGGTTTAAACAGACATAAATGCCAAACCCATTCAGCCTGGACCTGCTTCATTCATTACTTATCGAGAATCGATCATTTTAATCCCAGTGTTCTTGAGTTAGTAGACTCAAATGGACATGTGTCTGTGGAGGGACCCTCTGTTGTCAAACCGGTCTAAGTAAGGGATGCTAGTTACCAGCTCATGTCCCAAGAGACTGTCTGATGGAGCCCAGGCCTCCCTGGCTAGGTGCCCTGTGAACTTTCCAGCTCTGACCTCTATGAAGGTGTTGCTGCTCATTAGAGTTCACAGAGGTTCCACACAATAGACCCCTGGATCCATCTTCCACTGTTTATGTGCTGCCTCTGAACAAGGGCTGGAAACCAGCCTGGCGACATGGATAACCATGGCATCTGTGCCAAGGAGCCGCATGTTATTTCCCCAAAATTGGCTGGGATTGTGCCTGAGGCCTTGCTGATTCAGCCTGGTGCTGTCTGGCATACCCCCAGCTGCTCAGACCTCATCCAAGGTCACAGGTGTCTCCTGGAAGATGCTGACTTTAATGCCAGGAATGGAGATGGAGCTACAAATAAAGCAGACACAAGTCCTGTCTCTATGGGACTTCCTATCTTGTGGGAGAGACAGACTCCGGGACAGACTGCCTAAATGCTTTGGATAAAGATGAGGAATAAAAAATGCAGGGAACTGTGACTGTGTAGGCAAGACAGGGAGAGGAGCCTGGTTTTAGGGGTGGTGAGGACAATAACAAGGGCAGGAAGGCCTCAACTAAGAAGGAAGTGACCTCTGATTCCCAAGAATGCTTGAGTATGGGGCAGGCCAAGAGAGGGATGGAGTGGCTGGGGAGACCTCCTTCACAGGGTCACCTGTACCTGAGCCTGGAGGCCCTCAGGCGAGGCCACACACTCCTTGACCCACCTTCTTGTTTTAAAAAGTCACATTTATTTACTTATTTAGTGGCGGGTGGAAGGGTGGGTACATGGTCCATGTGTAGAAGTCAGAGAACAAATATAAAGAGTCAGTTCTTTCTTTCTACCACTTGGCCCCTGAGATCAAACTCAGGTCATCAGACTTGGAGCCACCTCACCTGCGTTGTTTTGTGTCCTGAAACAGTCTTGCTATGTAACCCTAGCTGGCGTGATACACACTTTATAGACCTGTCTGACCTCCAACTTCCAGTAGTCTTCCTGCCTCTGCCTTCTGCATGCTAGAATTGCAGTCTTTCCCCTCCATGCCCATCATCACCACCATGCCCGGCATCACCACCATGCCCGGCATCACCACCATGCCCACCGTCACCACCATGCCCGGCATCACCACCATGCCCACCGTCACCACCATGCCCGGCATCACCACCATGCCCACCGTCACCACCATGCCCGGCATCACCACCATGCCCGGCATCACCACCATGCCCGGCATCACCACCATGCCCACCGTCACCACCATGCCCGGCATCACCACCATGCCAGCACTGCCTGCTCCTTCTTAAATTCTCTCTCTCCCACCTCCATCCTTACTCTTCCTCTCCCTTTCAGTCTACTTTTGTCCCTTTTTCTTGCTTATCTGGCTTCTCATGCCTCTCATCTCAGCCAATGGTGGTGACAAGAAATCAGGCTGTAAGAGGCCAGTCTGTCTGGGTCCACCCATGCTTTACCCCTTCCTAATGATTATGAGACTCTGGGAAAGCAAGTGGCCAGCCTTTCTGAGAACTGGGGCCCTATGTCAATGATGGGGGTTCCTTGACCAGAGAAGTCTAGGCTATATAAGGTCTCTCTCTCTCTCTCTCTCTCTCTCTCTCTCTCTCTCTCTCTCTCTCACACACACACACACACACACACACACACACACACACACCTTTCTCCTCATTGTCAGAACTGACCTGGTGCTGTTATTTCTGTTTTCCATGGACATTGGTATCCCCCAACCACAGTGCTCCTGATATAGCTGCCCCCCTGCTTGGTTAATTACATATATCTTTGCTATATGATTTCCTAATGCCTAATGGGCATTGACTTTGGGTATCCTCTGCATGGTACTTTTTTCTGACAAGGCAGGTTCCTTGAAGGGAACCCCAACCTCTGTCTGAGATTGCCAGCTCCTGTAAGACCTGAGACTGGGTGGCTTCTGTACCCTGGTCAGCGTGCACTGAGGTGACAGTTGCAGTGACCTTGTCATTCGGGCTAAAGAATGAAGCCCTTCTAGGTCTGACATTCTATTTGTTCATTTTAAAATACTGTTGGGTTGTGTGTGGTGGCTGGCGCACACCTTTAATCCCAGAACTTAGGAGGCAGAAGCAGCCAGAACTCTATTGCGTTTGAGGCTAGCCTGGTCTACATAGAAACTTGCAGGCGGCCAGTCAGAGCTACATAGTGAGATTCTGAGCTGGTGAAGTGGCTCAGTATGTAAAGGTGCTTGCTGCAAAGCCTGTTGACCTGGGTTCAATCCCTGGGATTTACATTGTGGAAGGAGAGTACTGGCACCCACCAGCTGTCCTCTGACCTCCTGATGTGCGTGTGCCATGGCACCCATATGAATACATATGCGTACACTAATGAATAAATACAATTTTTAAAACACCTGTAATTTAAAAAACACCTGTTCTGGGGCAGGGTGTTTCATGCTTGTAATCCCAGTGCTTAGGAGGCTGAGGCAAGAAGGTCTTCAGATTGGGGTCACCCTGAACCAAATGATGAGGCCCTGGTGGACCCTCTCCTTCAAAAAGTGTTCTCAGTCTTCGGGGCATTTATGGGTTACTGGTGAGATGGTTGTCAACCAAAGCACCAAGAAGCAGTAAAAGAACACCCTGATAATGTGCACATGATGCTGAGAGCATTCAGTAGGGAAGGCTGACCTAGTCTGGGAGGCCAGAGAGGAGGCCCGGAAATCATGTGGGTATTGGGATCTGATGAATGAGTAGGTTGTTAATCAAAAAAGATGGAGGGGGAGATTCCAGAAGGAAGCAGCGTTGACAGAAGTAAGGTAGACGGAATCCGAGCTTGTCCTTGAAGACTGATCTCAACAGCAGGTCTGAGGGTTAATTACTTCCTTACCCTAGTGAGAGCTGAAATCAGGCAGCTGGTAAATACTCACTTGCTTCTTAAGAGCAGGACGAGACGTAAGTGAAGGCAGAGTGGAGGTAGTGCTGGTGGGGGGGGGCGGAGATTGACCTGATTAGATTTGTGATTTTTGAAAAAGCTTATTCTGGCTGCTTTGAGATGCTGAGGTCAAATCCAATGATTACAGGCTTGAGGAGCTGCTGATGGCTCAACATCAAGAAAGGAAGTCAGACTTGGATAGCGCCTTGGCGGCTCAGCTGGACTATGCCTTCCCATTGACCTCCATTACTCCAAATCACCCTTTCATGCTGCCCAAGCCAATGGCAGGAAGTGTGTGGGTGGACTGTCTCAGGAAGCATTTCCTAAGGACCTTCCAGCAGTGACAGGAACCCTTCGGGAGACCTAGAGAACAGTCCCCTGGAGCTGATGTATGATTTCCATTACACAGGATCTGTGAAAATCACATCTCTTCTTTTTCCTCTGTCTCACCTCTGCAGGCTTATATTTGGCACCCTTTATCCTGCATATTACTCCTACAAGGCTGTGAAGTCCAAGGACATTAAAGAATACGTAAGTAAAGCCTCTCGTTTGGGGGTGGCTGATGGGGTGTGTGG
Source organism: Cricetulus griseus (assembly GCF_003668045.3). Taxonomy (NCBI): domain Eukaryota; kingdom Metazoa; phylum Chordata; class Mammalia; order Rodentia; family Cricetidae; genus Cricetulus; species Cricetulus griseus. The sequence goes on from NC_048601.1 coordinate 63,470,542, forward strand.
CTGAGTATCAAGTCGTGGTAGAGGAAGATAGTCCTTTGGTGTGGGTACTGGTGGCAAGAGGGAAAATCTTCATCACCCCCTTCTCATGTGACTTCTCAGGAGTCCCATCCCCTTCCAAAACTGCCCCCTGTCCAGACCCTAAGTGCTGAAGTGAGGAAAGCAGAGAAGTATGAGAGGAAATTGCATCCGGAACTAGAGGCCAGGTGCCACGGTGACTTCATCTCTCCCAGCCTGGGTTTCCCCGTCTGGGAAACTCTGCAGACCACAGACCAGCATCAGGCATTGAGAGGTGCACAGGTCTGAGGAGCCAGCTGGCCTGGCTGTTTCCTGGCTCTCCAGTTCTGACCCTCTCCAGGCCGTCTTCCAGCACCCAGAGTTTAAGCCTTGTTGGTGTGTAAGCTCTTGGAGGATGAGGTGTTCGTAGTCATTTCTCTGCAGCACCTTGCAGAGACATGGCAATGGGACCAGGAGGACTCACCGGTTAGAGGATTGCAATCGTTACTGTTGGTGGCTTGGGTGCTGCATGCATCATTCCTGGTGATCAAAGGGACCTCCTGTTTAGCCACACCATTGACCAAGACCTGCCAAATGAAGGATGTGATGAAAATGTCCTTTTCCTTGTAGGGAACTAGCCCAGGTCAAAGTGAGGAGGATGTGGGCTTGGTTGTAAAGAGACTGAGTTACCAAGTCCTAGCTCTGAAACTTATTGGTGCTAATTACAGGCTAGACAAGTGGCTTAAACCTCAGGTCATCTTCTGAACTGTAGAGTGGTAACAATCCCTTTTCCTCTTAGATGATGCTTGACAAGTTTGGGGTCGGGAGGACTCACTCATTAGAGGATTGCAGTCATTAATGTTGGGTGCTCCCAGCATTATCTCTGGTCATTTTGGTGTATAGGTAAAAAGATATTTCAAGGGCTGGAGAGATGGCTCAGTAATTAAGAATACTGCTGCTCTTACAGAGGACCAGGGTTCAGATCCCAAAACCCATTTGGGGAGGCTCACAACTACCTGTAACTCCAGCTTAGAGGATCCAACACCATCTTCTGACCTCCTCAGGCACTTGCACACACAAGTACATTCTAATACACATAGACACAAAAAAGAAAGAAAAGTAAAATCTTAAAAGAAAGAATTAATTCAGAGATAACTTGAAAGTCATTATTTTCATGGATCTCCCAAGAAGTCTTTATGATGAACACCTCTAGATCAGCTACAGCCAAACAAAACTTGGACCCTTTCTTGCAGTTTCACAGAACCACTCGCTTCAGCTACTCCTACTAGGGAATTCAGAGTGGGTAACTTCTGGAGGCCAGTCCCTGGCATGTGTGAGGACAGCTCGGTGTGCACACTATAAATAGCTGAGAAATTGCAAACACAGAGGCCCCTGGTTCTCAATTGACACAGCCCAGGCTAAAGCAATAGGCAGCTTCTTCTAGCCCTACCCCGGCTGACCCTTCCCACCTGTGGTGCTCAGCAGCTGTGCCAGGCAGGGAGGCCTTACTGAGGTCTGGGCAGTGCAAGGACTGATCGAAAAGCAGACGTGCTCCCAGCCAGCTGGGAGAGATCAAACCCTGGTAAATTGTTAGGCGCTGACTAAACTCACAGGAGCCTGGTGTATGACCAGAATGGCAATTCATTAATTTAGAGTGAAAACTAACTGACAAGCCGAACAGCTGTTTGTGTTGTCTGGCTGTCCACACTTTTCCTCCTGGGGGAGAGCTTGGGAGTTAAGATTGTTTCTGGGTAAAATTGGCATTGGGAGAAAGGAGTTGAGCAGTACTAGGGGAGACCTGGCTCCTTCCTCTGTCCTCACATGCATTCTGCTTCTGTCTCTGTGTCTGTGTCTCTCTCTGCCCCCCCCCACACACACTCACTCACTCACACAATGACCCAATGCTCTCAAAGCTCTAGCATACCCAGTGTCTGCATATCACACATGCACTCACACTGTTAACATGTTTCCTTTTTGTGGTCTGCATATCACACATGCACTCACACTGTTAACATGTTTCCTTTTTGTGGTCTGTTCTGTTTTATTTCTATGGCTCTGATGAAACATTCTGACAAGGGTCAGGAGAGATGGTTCCATGATTAAGAGCACTTGCTGCCTTTCCAGAAGACCTAGGTTTGGTTTGCAGCACCTGGGTTGTGTGGCTTACAACCACCTCGAAGTCCAGTTCTAGGGAATCTCTCTCTCTCTCTCTCTCTCTCTCTCTCTCTCTCTCTCTCTCTCTCTCTCTCTCTCTCTCTCTCTCTCTCTCTCTTTCTCTTTCTGTGTGTGTGTGTGTGTGTATGTGTGTGTGTGTGTGTGTCTGTGTCTCTCTCACACACAGATTAAAAAGCAAAAATAAATCTTAAAAATTTAAAAAAGAAAACACTCTGACTAAAAGTGGTTTTCGGGAGGGAAGCGTTTGGCTTACATTTCTAGGTCTCTGTCCATCATGGAGAGAAGCTAGCCAGAACTCAAGCAGGATGTTAGAGGCAGGCCTGCTTGCAGTGCCTCAAACCAAGGAATTCACTCACATCCAAGGACGTATAGCCGAAACCATGGAGACTACTGCTCTGATGGCTTGATTAGGCTCATGCTCAGCACCTCTCTTATACAGCACAGGACCACCTGCCCAGAGAATGGGGCTGCCCACGATGGGCTGGGCCTCCTAAATCAACTAACAATCAAGACGATCTCCTATGGACATTGCCACAGGCCAGTTTGATCTGGGGAGTTTCTTGATGAAGACTCTTCCAGATGAATTTCACCTGTGGCACTCATAACCACAATTGTCCAGAAAACCTGGGGCTTTCCTGTGACTCCAGCCTCTCCTCCACTATCTGTCTCCATTAATTATCATATCCAGTTGGTGATCACCCCTCATCCTTAGGACTATTGTCATCTTCCAAATCAGGTCTTTCATCCTTCTCTACAGCCAATCCCTGAGACTGGCTTCACACCATTTTCCCTGCAATGAGTCAGTGGTTTCTTGAACTAACTTTTAAAAATATTTACTTATTATTTTTAAATTGGTTATACCTGAGATTATATTATTATCTATAATTTATAACATATGTACAAAACATAGGTTATTGGATAATGCAAATTTATTTTATTTTATGTGTATGGCATCAAATCCCCTGAGTCTGGAGTTACAGAAAGTTGTGAGCCACCATGTAGTTGATGGGCATTGAACCCAGGTCCTATGGAAGAGCAGCCAGTGCTCTTAATGGCTGAGCTATCTCTTTATCCCAGGATAATGCAAAATTTTAAGACTGTAACAATAACTCCCTCATGACTACTAATATTTATGTTGCTGAGTTATTCCCTTGTGGCTACACTCTCATTTTTATATTTTTGTTATTAAAGTTTTCATACAAGTTTTGGATTAGCTTCTTATTGTCACTATAACCAGTTACCACAAACTTCCCAGCATAAAACAACATACATTATTAGATTTTGACCCTGGAGACACAGGCAGGGATGTTTTTCTTGGAGTGTTTGGAGTAGAGTCTGTTCCCCTGTCTTTGTGGCTCCGAGTGACAGTTGCCCTTCAGCACAAACCCTTTCCTCATTCTTTGGAGCCAGAGGCATTGTCTCTGAGGAGTCCTCCACAGTCACCTCCCCCCTCAGACCCAGCTGGGAAGAGTCCTCTTTTAAGGATGCATGTGATTACAGTTGGTAGGATGACCTTCCCATCCCAATATCCTTAATAATTCTGATATGTAGTGGTCACTATCCTTAGAGAGCTGCTAATAGAGAGAGACCCTTTCTCAAAACTGAAACTGTTGGAATTAATGTGTTAACTGATATTAAATGGATTCATTGGGCAGGAGTGAGTCAAAGTTCAGGTGTGCCTGCCAAAATTGATTGCATCCTTATGGAAACAATATTGTCATTGAAATTAGTTTTCTATATGATGCTATAAAAAATATCCAAACAGTGTTGAGAAGTAAGATACCTAAGAACCAGGATAATTGGGAACTGTATGCTGGACACCTGGCATCTATAGGACACCCAGACTTTCTCATTTTTTCTAATACCTTATCTTTTTGTTTCATTTATATATGTATTTAAATCCCCGTTTGAAATCTTACTTTGGTTCTTTGCAGTTCAAGATCCAGCCAAGAGCTTTGTTATTTTTGTGGAAGATTTTTTTGCTCTGTAGTACAGACTGAACTCAACCACATGATCCCCCTGAGCACCCCGAGTGCTAGGATTCTGGCCATGACTTTGAAAACAGCTTATAGTGTCAATTTTGGGGTTTTCTTTTCTTGACTTCCCTTCTCTGAGGGTCTCCCCTCTTGAACTTGCAGGTGGTCTGGCAGGCTCAGGTTCCTTCCCCAGCTCTTTGGGGCTTTGTCCTAAGGCATAACCTAAATTAAGTCTAAAATTCCTCCAAGGTTTTTGCTTGGAATCTTACTCTGATCGTACAACAGCCTATTTGCTCCCGGCATGGAAGATGTGTAGCAGAACTGCTCCTGAGTTAGGGAAGTATGAGAAGGGGACAACAGGTACAAGTGGCACACCTGGACCTGCCTCAGTGTCCACTGCCTTGGGATGAGCAGCCATGACCTTGTCTACCAACTCTTTTTCTCAACAGGTCAAATGGATGATGTACTGGATTATATTTGCTCTCTTCACCACAGCAGAGACGTTCACAGACATCTTCCTTTGCTGGTAAGTGCTCCAGGGACTGGGATGTTTCAAAGGGCAGCTTTGTCTGGTGTGGGGAGAGGTGGGGAAGGACCTCAACCTTCCTTGGACCAGAGGAGCAAGGCCAAAGCTGGAATGTTAGTTGGAACATTTTTAGTTGTAGAGCGTTTCCATCTCACCTGGTCCCACGGCCGTTTAGCCCAGAATAAATACACCGAGGCTTATATTAATTATAAACTGTTTGACTGATGGCTTGGGCTTCCTACTGGCTAGCTCTCTCTTAATTATTAATCCATATTTCTGTCTACATTTAGTAAGTTACTCCATAAAAGTTATTCAAGTGAATTTCCTTGATGATCTTCCTAAGAGCAGGTGTTGTGTAAGGCACTAGGGATGCGTTATAGACTACATGGCCAGAGCTCCTCTGTAAATGGAGTTGGTAAAGTGTAGTCATGTCAAAGAAGGAAAGAAGTGATATATGGGAGTAGGCACGAAAGGGGCTAAGCCTCAGGAGTGAAGCACTAGTGCTCTCTGTGCGTGAGGCCCTGGGCTTGAGGCCCAGCACTGCAAGACAAAATAAGTGTGCGATCAGAATACCACATTTACTCCTAACCCTTGTGCTCTTCTCATAACTGCTATTCACACTTGTATGTCCTCGGAAAACATTTGATGGTGCCAGGTGTGGTGGTGCACGCCTTTAATTGCAGTGCTCTTGAGGCAGAGGCAGGAGGATCCCTGTGAGTCTGAAGCCATCTTGAACATAGTGGGTTCCAGGATAGCCAGGACTGCAGAGAGAGACCCTGTCTCAAAAAACAAAAAACAAACAAACAAAAAAAGCCAAAAGCAAAATTGTTGGTATGCTAATAAACATATTTACACAAACATTTTTATTTCTAAAATTGTATTATTCCGTGTGTGAGTGTGTGTGTGTGTGTGTGTGTCTATGTACGTGTGCTACATAAGATGCATATGTGGTACATGTGAGCTTAAGCATGCCATGGTACACATGTGGAAGAGAACAATTTTGTAGTTATCTCCTTCCAATTGTATGTGTGTTCTGGGCATCAACTCGGGTCACCAACCTGTACAACAAGCACCTTTACCCATTAAGCCATCTCACTAGCCCAGTGTTTTAAGGTAACTTTTTTTGAGATAATGTCTCAGTGTAGCCTAGGCTAGTCTTTCCCACTAAAAACCCCTCTTTCAGATTCCTACATGCTGGGATTACATCAGGAAGACTCCCATGTCATCTGTAGAGATGAGGATACTGGGTCCCAAACCAGAATGGGTCCATTAAATAGCGTGGCCAGCACCTGGAGTCATCCAGTCATGTGTCCTTCGGGCTCCCTCCATCTAGTGCTGTGTTTTGGCCTGCTGTCTTCTCCTTCTCATGGATAACAGGGAGCTATAGTGTTAGTCTCGGGAGCTCCTTCCTGGAATATGGACATGTTAACATTGTTACCTTTGCTGGATAGAAATCCTGGCTAGTGGTAGCTGTGCTCCTATCAAGTCACTGGACTACTCACCTATCATGGTACAGTTTTAGAGTTTTCTACCTAGTAAGTACTCAAAAACTAATTTTTTTTTAGTCAATTTAATTTTTTTTCTCAGTTTTTTGAGATAGGTTCTTACTACATAGGCCTGGCTAGCCTGAAACTTGCTATGTATACCAAGATGACCTTGAACTCATAGAGCTCTGCCTGCCTCTGCCTCCCAAGTACTGGGATTTTTGTTTGTTTGTTTGTTTTGTTTTTGAGAGAAGGTTTCTCTATGGTTTTGGAGGCTGTCCTGGAACTAGCTCTTGTAGACCAGGCTGGTCTCGAACTCACAGAGATCCGCCTGCCTCTGCCTCCCGAGTGCTGGGATTAAAGGTGTGCGCCACCAACGCCCAGCACCAAGTACTGGGATTAAAGGTGAGTGCCACCATACCTGGGCCTGTCAATTGATTTTTATTTGGTGAGACATACAAGTTTTTTTTTGCACACAGTCCTTATTCTACCATCTCTGTTGATGAACCAAATTCTCTGTCAGAACCTCACAAGGCCAGGGTCAAGGTGTGGGACAGCTGGGGCTCTGTCTGAAGGCTCTGGGAAAGATTCCGAATCACAGTCATTGAGTTGTTAGCTACATTCTGTCTGTTGTGGCTGTAGGACCTGGGGCTCTGCTTTCTTCACATGCACCACTCCCTTCTTCAAGCTCACAATGGCATCTTGAGCCTTCTCAGGCTTCAGACGCTGTCTTCTTCCAACTGAAGATTGTGTGTTTGCTATGTAATGTGATTAGATAGGCTCACCCCAACAATCCAGATATCTCCCCATCTTAAAGTTAGCTGTGAGTAACCTTAATGGAGGTATGTCTGGAGTGTTTATACAGGGCTTGGTAGAATCCCTACCTTCCTGCTTGTCAAGTGGAGGCCTCACCTGTTCCCCTGTGGCCCTCTTAGCTGGTGGTGTCTGGCAGTTTATGGGTGGGAAGTGAGGGTTCCTTGCCCCACTCCTGGAGGAAAGCCTCGGTTCTGCAGAGGAGGGCTCTCCTGGATCTGGCCCCTCAGGCTGCACTCATCACTCATCCCCATTCCATCTTGTTTACTACCCTTCCCAGGGCAGTTTTCCTCCTCATAGTTCTCTCTCTCTCTCTCTCTCTCTCTCTCTCTCTCTCTCTCTCTCTCTGTCTCTCTGTCTCTCTTTGCTTCTCTTATCTTATCTTCCCGTGTTCTACCTTGAGGGAAGCAGCAACTCAGTGGTCACAGAATAGATTGAATGGCGATTTGCTTACAACTTGTAGAGGTGGTTTCATTTAATCCTTTTTAAATTATAAAATAATTTGTGCACATGGCATAATAAAATTGAAATAATACATTGAAAATTCAGTGCAGGGACTGAGGATGTTGTTGGCTTGTGGAGCATTTGCTTAGCATGTGTATGACCTGGGGTTCGGTCCCAACACCACCAAAGAAAAACAGGAAGAAAGGAAGAAAGAAAGAGAGAGAGAGAGAGAGAGAGAGAGAGAGAGAGAGAGAGAGAAGGGAGGGAGGGAGGGAGGCAGGCAGGGAGGGAGGAGCAGAAGAGAGGAGAGAAGGAAGTAAATCTGTGGGCTGGGGCACAGCCTCAGTGGAAGAGTGCACACTTAGTGTGTGTGAGGCCCTGGATTCAATCATTAGCAATGCCCCTCAAAATAACAAGTCTTTCCTCTCCCCCATTCCTTCTTCTACTTAGGGGTATCACAATGAAAAGTTACCTGTGTTTTCTTCTAGAAACACTGTACACATCAATTGCATGTATTTGGATGGTTTTGTTGCATGTCCAGTGCCCTTATGGAAGACAGGCATCTCTCGAGCTCATGGAGACCACAGCTGCCTGTGTCCTTCAAGGCCTTGCCTTAGAAGCCACTGAGGAAGTGCGGGTAGCTTTCTCCTCAGATACATACTGGGGAGGTGGGGGTGGGGCGTGATTCCTCAATAGCATCTTAGCATGCAACCTTTTCTACCCCAAGGCTGAAGACCCGGATGGTAGGATGGGATAGAAGCAGACTTAGCTGGCAGAGGTCGTGGTAGTGAAGCCAACAGATCTGAGCGGCTCCACCTGCAAGGGCCCAGTTCTGTTTGTGACTGTTTATTCTGGAGGCATCAGCAGCACACTTTTTTTTGTAAAGGGCCAGATAGGAAATACTTTAAGCTCTCAGACCTGTATGCTCTTTATTGTAGCTACTCAGCTGAGCCATGGTAGTGTGAAAACAGCCACAGATAATGCATAAATAAGTGACTAGGCAGTATTCTGATAAATCTTTATAAAGTCAGGAGATAGGCTTTGGCCAATGAACCCATGCTGTTATTGGATCTCTTGAGTCCATTCTAGCGAACAACAGGGATTCGATGGCTAACTTAAGAATAATTCACAAATGGGAAGGAAAGTAAATTCTGAAGGGGGAGCAGCGTGCACCTCAAGGGCCCTCCCACAAAGCTTAGAGATTGCTCCAGCCAGTTGGCCCCTCTCTGCTGCCTGTGCCGGTGTTCCAGAACTTCTCGGTTCCAAATTGCACTCTTCTGTGATTTGGGAATGACTACTCAGTGCTTCTTTAGCAGTACTTAGTGATCTAGCATCAGTTAGTATAAACAGGACCACCCCAGGTCTGTCCCTCTTAGGGCAGAATAATGGAAGCAGGGCAGTATCTACCCAGCTCCTGCCATGAGTGTTTCAAAAGCCCACTGTGCGGGTTCTATCCAGGTACTAACACTTCTGTTGGAGCAGTACTTCCTGCAGCCTTTGTGGGGAAGAACACCCAGTCAGGGTATTCCCAGCCCAGGGAGGTGCAAGTGTGAATACCTCCATTTCATCTATTTTTCCCTGTCTTTGCTCTTGACCCCTTCTCTAAGGTTGAAGGCTAGCATTCTTTTCATGTAGTGTGTATTCATGTGTCCCTTCACACGCCCTTAATTCCTTCACTTCCTTTCTTCACCAAGATGTATGCATGGCCTTCCCTCTCTCCTTTCCACCCATTCATGCTTTCAAGTGTGGGATCTCAAGAACAGCTCCCGGCCTCTTCTCGACCATAGCCCAGGGGGACCCGGCTTCTCAGGGAGCCTTCTCATGTGTCCAGGAGACTCCACTCTATTCTCACTAGGAACTTGCCTTTCCTCCCCTCTAAAACTTAGGGTCCACTGATACCCACCAGAGGATAACCTCTGGAGGCTCCTCAGGGATTTGTTTTCCACATGTGATGGTTGGGGTAATACCAAAGACAGCAAGGAAAACTCGGGGGAAGGCGAACAACAAAAGGAAATTGGGGGTACACTAATGCCTTGCGCCCCACTAGGGCATTGTCCATACTTGCACTGTATTATGTGGCCTTGCTATGGACTCACCCAGTTGGCTTAGCTCTCTCATAGGAGCAAGGATGTGCCTAACCTATTGTGCTAGCTGTCTCTGTCAACCTGACACAGCTTAAGAGTGATCCCAGAGGAAAGCATGATTGAGGAATTGCCTCAATTGGCAATTGATTGGCCCGTGAGCAGTCTGTGGGGAATTATAGTGATTGCTAACTGGTGTAGGGGAACTCAGTGTGGCAACAACCCCCTTGGCAGGTGGTCCTGGAAAGGTAGCTGAACATGAACCTGTGAGGGAGCAAGTCAGCAAACAGCATTCCTCCAGGTTTGCACTTCAAGTTCCTGCCCTGAGTTCCTTCAGTGATGAACTGTGAAGTGTAAGGCAAACAAACCCTCTCCTCCCTTAAGGGAACAGACTAGAACACCGTCCTGCTCTGTGTATGCCTTTCAACTTGCACCTTTACAGAAGGGTTTTCTCCGTGGAATGAATACAAGTAAAAAATGAACCAGTGGATCAGCCAATCAACCAGTCAACAAACAGGTATCTCTGGAGATCAATAGAGCAGGACAAAATGTCTGTAGTGTGAGGGCAGCGATGGTCAGAGACAGGATAAAGTCTTGAGACTCTGGTTTTGCTATCAAGAAAACACTCAACACAGACAAGCAGGAGCTTCCTTCTTAGTGTCCCTGGAGATGAAACCGAGCTTTAAAACCAGAGCTTTGTTGAGAAGGAAGTGCAGGCTGAGAATGAGGAAATGGAACCAGGACTAGGGTAGTGCTGGGACCAACGGAGAGGCTGGGTTTCCATTTACGTGCACCATTTGTAAAGGTAGATTAGGGTCTGTCCAGTCTTCCTTACCCACGACACAGCTTTACGAGTTGTTTTCTTTCTGCCTGTAAACATTGGCAGTCGGCTTCTCTCTGGAGTTGTTGCTTTCCTGCAGCATCCCACCTGGCTTCAGTGTCCTGGTCCTGTGAAAAGGATGGGCTAAGAGAACACATGGGAGACAGGGAGGATGCAAGAAACCACATGCGTTAATGTTTTCAACATTAAGTGTCACTGGAATATGCTCTGCTCTGTTGGTCTGATAAGAGAAGGCCCAAGGAATGAACCAAAAGGTAGGGAGACAGGAAAAAATTTATTACTGTTTTTCAAAGATACTCTTGCAAGTGTATTTGTGTGTATGTGAGGGCGTATGTGTGCATATGCATTCATTACAGGCATGTGTGTGTCCTCTGAAGCCAGAAGAGGGTGTCAGATTCCCCTGAGATGGAGATATAGGCAATTGTGAGTCTCCCAGTATTGGTGCTGGGAACCAAACTCCCATCCTCTGGGCAACACGTGTTCTAAGCACAGACTGTCTTTCCAGCCCTGCAGGAAGGTTTTAAAAGCTGCACCAGCATGGGTGGGGTATTTCAGAAAGATTCTAAAGAGCAAGTTATCTGCAACAAACGGTTCAGAGAATCAAGGTAGGCTGGCAGTCCCAAGAGGCCCCTGGGAGAGTCTAATAGGCATATGCATTTCTTAAACCCTAATCTTGTAGCCTGGGACAGAGACTCTTAGCTGGCTGTACAGTGAGAATGTGGTTACTCAGTCTGTATGGAGGTGCCTGCTATCTACAAAGTGCATACCCACACAGTAGCCTCATTTGCATGTGTGTGCAAAGAAGCATACACAGGGACATTTGCTGGAAGCTTGGCTTATAGTAAACAAAGGTTGTCCTCAATGCTTTTGCCTGGAGATGCTTGCACACCTATAGGAAGCCGTGAAGAAGACTGAGACAGTCTCCCATGTATACAGTTGATTCTGTGCAGATTAGGGAAAGCAAGGTATAGAGGAGGTATAGAGATGCTACCATGATACCAATGCTGCCACCAGGCAGTTAAGGACATCACAGGTCCCTACATGATTGAATAGGCCTAGCTCCTAGATCAAGATATGCAAGAAACTGATTAAGAAAATTCTAGAGGTCATGTCTGGGAAGGAGACTCTACTGTATACTCTTAGATTCTTTAGCACTCCTTAACTATGTACATGCATGACCTACTTTTTAAAAATGTCTTTTACATAATAACCAGAAGAGCTGCAGTGTAACGGCTGCCCTTGAGACTGTCTGTGTATCTTAGGCTGGTGTCTGAGCTTGTTGGATTCAGTCGCTTTCCCTTGGGCTGGCAAATAATTTGTTTTCAAAACAAAAGTCCCTCCATTATTAATCACCAGCGTGTTTCACTCCAGGGGAATCAATCACGCCTCTCCTCTTTCAGCCCGTCTTTTGTGGCTGTGAAAGATGAAACAGCTTTGCCAGGAAAGGACACCCCCCCTCCCCAGTTGCTGGGAGAATATTCAGGAAGAGCCTACTGGAGGCAGAAAGTAGACAGGCTTTGGTGAGGTAGAGCTGCTGATGGGGGAGAGGGGACTGGGTGAGTGTGGAAAGGCTCCAACATGACTTGCTAGGGATTGCTTTTATTTTCAGCTCCCTTTATCTGGGAAGGATGCCTGGGAAAGATTTACTGTTTGATGCCTCAGACTAGCATAAGAGGCCTTCTCATCCACTGCATCTTGTTTTAAGGATGCCTGAGATTTGTTTTAGGTTGATGTGGTCATACTTTTGAACCTGAAAATGACTGACAGGAAGAGAGTTATTTATTCAGCTCACAGATCCCTAGAAACAGAAAGTGCAGCCTACTGCACCACACAAGGCCACAGGGGTAGGTACCAGAATGGTTCTGGAGGCAGAGGGTGGGAACAGTGGCTCTCACTGTCAGTACCATGGGAAGGAATGGGCTAGGAAGGTGAGTGGATTTGCGGTTGCTATTGTAAATGGTTCTGAGATGCAGGAGCATCTCTGGATCCTGGTGCTGCTCCTAGGGACATGCAAGCATATGCGGAATATGAGATCCTCCAGGCTTTGGACTATTGGCCTGTGTGTGAAAGCTGTAAAGCTCTGAGCATAGGCCTTTCCCTCACTCACTAGCCCACTCTCATTCCCAGGACTGATTTCCTTTTCTTAATAGACTGTCTCTATTTCTACTTTTATAAAAAAAAAAAAAAGAAGAAAGGAGGATGGGCATGGTGGTTTGTACCTCCAATCCCAGCACTCAGGAGGTGGGGACAGGGAGATGTCTATGAGTTCTACACTAGCTTAGTCTACATAATGAGTTCTAGGCCACTGGGACTACAGGTGAGACCCTGTCTATAAAATAAAATAAAGGCAGTTTATGGGAGGGTGCTAGAGAGATGGCTCAGCAGTTAAGAGTGCTTGCTGCTCTTACAGAGGACTAGAATTAAGTTCCCAGCATTCATAGAGGGCAGATCAGCTTCTGAGCTTCTAATTCGTTACTAGGTGGATCCTTAACTTCTGCAGGATCTGATGCCCCCTCTGGCTTCCATGGTCACTGCACTTACATGCATAAAGCCCCACTCAGACATACATATACACAAAATTTAAATGTGAAATATTAGAAAAACGGAAGAAAGTTCAGAAGGACCCTGTGTTTGTGCTGGGGAGCTCATTTTTGCCTTACCCTGGTAATTCCCCCAGAGTCAGCAAAGCCTCAGGATGTCAAACTGCCAGAGTACAGAAAATCAAAACTTGTGGTAATCTATGTTATTCACAGCCCCAGGTAAAGACTGAGGTGGTTGGGTTGAAATCTGGGTTAAACTCTGCTTACCACACCATGGCCCCACTGACTACAGTGAGTGAGAGGCTTGGCTTTCTATTTTTTCAAAGACTTACTGTAGAGTAGCAGAGACCCACTATGACCTACTGTAACACTTGTCTTGGGTTGACAATTATTTTATCAATCAATGCTAAATTCAAGGATGGCAGACTCTCTTCTCCCCTCTCCTTCCCCTCTTCCTCTTCCCTCTCCTCTCCCCTCCTCTGTTCTCACACCTCCATCCTCTTTCTCTGTCTGTTGATGTTTCTGAAGGTATATATACATATGTGCATGCATGTATTTGTAGGCCAGAAAAGAGTTTCAGGTGTGGCTTTCCTGATCTATCTACTTTGTTTGTTTGTTTGTTTTTCGAGACAGGGTTTCTCTGTGGCTTTAGAGGTTGTCCTGGAACTAGCTCTTGTAGACCAGGCTGGCCTCGAACTCACAGTGATTTTTTTTTTAATTTTTTAATTTTTTTTATTTTTTTGAGACAGGATCTCAGTGACCTGTGACTCGTCATTGAGGAGGCTAAACTGGCTGGCCAGTGTCCTAGGGACTCCCTGTCTCTGCCTTCCCAGTGCAAGGATTATAAGTACATGCTACCACACCTGGCTTTTCTTGGTGGGTTCCATGGCTCACACTCAGTTCATCACACTTGCAAAGCAAGCATTCTCTTGACTTCACTACCTCAGCCCAAGATGCCAGAATCTTGCCTCTTTCAGAGGTTCCAAGATCGCAGGGATCTTCTTTAACACTCCCCTCACAGCACCACATATAAGCTGGCACGGACAAATGTAGGGGGAGTGTTTGTGGCACAAGTGAATGAATGGGCCTGAGGGTGTGTAGCAGTCCGGGATGGTATGTTACTTACACCCCCACGCTTCTTTCTTTTGGCTCACACGAAGAAGATTAAGATCTCTGTGCCTGCCACTGAGTTGAGTAGAGTACTAAGATCCCCTGCTTGGTGGAGTCAGGCTCCCTTCCGGCCTCTACTGACACAAGAAAGTGAGGTGCCGGGCCAGTGTGGAAACCCTGCCAGGCTCACCTTGCTGTAATGCCCCTGGCCTCTGTGTCTCCATAAATAACGACCAGGTGCCCAGACACAAGCTTGATCTCCCACACACAAGCTGCCGCTGGATTCACATGCCAACCGCAGTGAGCATAGCCCTGCAGTTTCTACTGGCAGCTGCTGCCAGGCAAAGCCGTGCTGAGATTGCTGGAGGGAACCTGCCTTCCTGGTTTTCTTGGGAAACAGAAACAAAACAAAACACGAATTGGCTTTCAGGGAGAGGTCTTGGGTGTGTAGATGTGCATGTGTGTACACGTGCCTTCCACGGGTAGAGGATGAGGAACCTGGGAACCTGTCATCTGTGTATGAGGTGGGAGGCATTCGTGTCAACCGCCAACCGCCGTCTTTCTACACGGGCCTCAGGCAGTGCTTCTGAGAACCTAATGGAATGTGTATCTTCTTATCTTTCCAGGTTTCCGTTCTATTATGAACTAAAAATAGCGTTTGTAGCCTGGCTGCTGTCTCCCTATACAAAAGGATCCAGCCTCCTGTACAGGAAGTTTGTTCATCCCACACTGTCTTCAAAAGAAAAGGTAACTGACACTGCTTCTAGCAAGTGAAAAACTCAAAGTTCTGTGTAGAAAGGATTGTTCTGTTGAAGGAGAGCCCTTGTGGTTCCTTTTCAATTCAGCAATTCCATTTATATATGGAAACAACATATATAAAATCTTCTCTTTCACTCTGTCTCTCTCTCTCGTTTACTGTGTGTAGGCACATGCATGCCATAACACACATGAAGATTAGAGGACAATTTGCAGGGAGAACAATGGTTCTCTCCTTCCACCATAACTATCCTGACAACTGGACTCAGGCTATAAGGCTTGGCAAGTACCTTTATCCACTGAGCCATCTCATCAGCCCATCTCTCACAATTTTTGTTTTTTTTTAAGATAGGGTCTCATTCTGTAGCCTAGGCTGTCCCTGAATTCACAATGTAACCCAGGTTGGCCTCCAACTCATCATGATCTTTCTGCTTTAGCCTCCCATGTGCTGGGGTTAAGGCTTACACCACTGTGCCCAGTCCAGTGCCTTTTTAAAAAGCACTTCTGTAGCCAGGCACGGTGGTGCATGCCATTAATCCCAGCACTTTGGCGGCAGAGGCAGGCAGGTCCCTGTGATTTCAAGGCCAGACTAGTCTACAAAGCAAGTTTCAGGCCAGACAAGACTAAACATGGAGACGCCTCCCCAATTGTTTGTGTAAGCTTCTGTTTGATTTTCAGATTTCACTTTTTTATTCTTCTAATTGTATGTATCTATGGAGTACAGCATGATGATTCTATACCCGCCTGCGATTTGTGCTGGCCAAATCAAGGTAGTTAGTGTTACTATCTCCTTACACATTTTTTAATTATTCATACATAATAATTGTACATATTTACAAGGTACAGTGTGATATTTCAGCATTTGTACAATGCGTGCTGAGCAGATCAGGGTAATTAGAAATTCTTTCTCATTATTACTGTGTCTTTGGAAGCTTCCACCTCTCTCTCTCTCTCTCTCTCTCTCTCTCTCTCTCTCTCTCTCGCTCCCCCTCATTGTGAACTACTGTCCCCTCCATCACTACAGAACATTAATGCTCTCATTTCTTCTGTCTGTAGTGCAGTCCAACTTCCTATGTCCCTTGTCTCCTCTCCTCCTCTTGAACTCTACATCGAAACTGACTATTTTAACATCCACTCAGGAAAGAAAACTTGCTATTTGTACTTCTGGGTCTGTCTTATTTCACTTTACCCAGTGTCCTCCATTTTGGCCCATTTTGCTTAGAAAGATTATCTTTGTGTATTATAGCTGAGTAATTTTCCATTATGCTTATATACCATAGTTCCTCCTTTATCCAATGATGAGCATATGGATTAATTCCACATTTTACTTTCATGAATAGTATAGCAATATCTGATTGGTTCAAAATGTGCACAGTTATCTCAGTAGATGCAGGAATTCAATATTCCTTGGGATGGAGAGATGGCTCGGCGGTTAAGAGGACTTGTTGCTCTTGTAGAGGACCTGAGTTTTTCCCACCGCTCACATGGTAGCTTACAACCATCTGTAATTCCAGCTCCAGAGGATCTGACATCCTCTTCTGACCTCTGCAAGGACCATACACATGTGGTGTTTATACATACATGCAAGCAAAACACTCATACACATAAAAATAAAACAAATAAATCAAAAAATATTTTTTAAAAAGAACTCAATATTCATGACAAAGTTATCAACAAATTACACACAGAAGGAACATACATGGACATCATAAAAACCATATGTGACAACTCTTTGCCAGTATCATACCTGATTGGGGAGAAGATGTGTCCATCTACACTGCTCTTATTCTTATACTATTGGAAGGTTTCTCCAAAGCAGTCAGACAAGATAAATAAATAAAAGACATACATACAGGAAGAGAGGATGTCTACCACTCCTATTTATATAATCTGATTCTATATATAGAAAAACCCAAGGATCCCACAAAAAGACTAAACTGATGAATGAATTCAGTAAAGTCAAAGAATTAAAAACAAATAAAGGTAAGAAATCAATAACATTGAGGCTGGAGAGATGGTTCCATTAGTTAAGTGTTTGCTATGCAAGTGTGAGGACCTATGTGCTGGACCCTGAACACCCACAGGAAAAAACATGTTTGGAGTGCATGCTGTAACCCCAGCACTGGCAGGTGATCTGGAAGAGAAGTCAGTGCTCTTGGCCAGTGAGCCCCCCATCAGGCATTCTTAAAACACCAATGACAATACTGTTGATGAGGAAATATGAAAGTAATCCCTTTGTTTGAAAAGTGTATGTTTGCGTATGTTTAAATATAGTGGCTGGGCATTCTGGCTCACATTTGTAGTCCTCACTCTCAAGAGGCAAAGGCAGGAAGACTACAAATTTGGGGCTAGCCTGAACTACAAAGTAAAATTCTGTCTCCAAGAATAAGTGGTGAAATTATATAAAGATGTTATTTATTTTTATTGATAAAACATTTTCATAAATTTTTAAAAAAGAAAAAAGACTCCAAAGAAATACAGAGAAACCTGCCTCAAAAAACCAAAACAAAAAAGAGAGAGAGACAGAGAAGAAAAGAAAAGAGAAAAAGATAAATAATTTAACTCTCCCAAAGTCGCATACCTCCAGTTCCAGTACTCAGAAGGAAGAAGCAGGTGAGTTTCCTGACACAAGTTAGGTCTACATAGGGAGTTCCAGGCCATCCAGGAACAAACTGGTCTTATCTCAAAATACTTAATTAACTATCCAAACTCAATCTTTATTTTTTTTAAAAAAATCATGCTTAGCCCCTGTCATTCTGCAAATAAGATTTCCACATATGCTGTTTACCATTTTATATAGACTCTTTTTTAATAGTTGTCAAAATTAAGCTGGGAATAATGGCACACACATGCAGTCCAGACCTTCACAAGACCAGTGTAGTCAACACAGAAAGAAACCATCACAGAAACAAATAAATAAACAAAAAGGAGCTGGGAAGATAGCTCAGCTGGTGGGATGCTTCCCTACCTGCACAAAGCCCAGGGGTTAGTCTCCAGTAATCCCAGCACTCAGAAGGAAGAGACAGAAGTTCAGAGGTCATCCTAAGCTCTGTTGTGTCTTCCAGGATAGTCTGAGTTACATGAGATCGTGTCTCTAAATAAATAAATCTTAATATAGATAAAATATTTTTATTCAAGAAGATGGCTCATGGGCTGGAGAGATGGCTCAGAGGTTAAGAGCACTGACTGCTCTTCCAGAGGTCCTGAGTTCAATTCCCGGCAACCACATGATGGCTCACAACCACCTTGAATGAGATCTGGTGCCCTCTGCTGGCATGCAGGCACAAGACTGTATACATAATAAATAAATAAAATTTAAAAAAAAAAAAAGATCAGCTGGGTGTTGGTGGCGCACGCCTTTAATTCCAGCACGAGGGAGGCAGAGGCAGGTGGATCTCTGTGAGTTCAAGGCCAGCTTGGTCTACAGAGTGAGTTCCAGGACAAGCTCCAAAGCTACAAGGTTTCTTTTGAAACCCTGTCTCAAAAGAAGAAGGGTCAGTTCTTTGCAAGTATAAGGACCCGTGTTCACATGCCCAGCAGCACGTAAAAGACAGGCATGGTAGGTTCTGTAACTCCTGCACTAGGGGAGTGGAGAGGAGGAGTAGACACAAGCAGATGCAGTCTGCTCCAGGATCAATGAGAGATCTTGTCCCTAAAACTAAGGTATGGAAAGCCAGTTAAATGGTCTATAGGATAAACATGCTAGACACCAAACCTGTCGATCTGAGTTTGAGCCCCAAAACCCAGATGGGAGAGAGGTTGTTTTCTTATTTGTATTCTGACCCACCACTTTCACACACGTACAAAATAAATAATGATGAATTTAAAATATTTCTTGAAGTAGAGAGCAATAGAGGGAGGCATCCAACGTGCATGCATGGCTGTACATATCTCCTCTCCCCAACATGCATACAGCACACACACTCAATCAATCAATCAATCAATCAATCAATGGGGATGAATCTCCAAGCAAAGAGTTATTTGTATTTCTAGATAGTAAACATTGCCCCTAATACATATCTACGTGGTCTTTCTAATGACCCACAGTGACAGAACTGTTTCCTTCTACTAGATATTGAGATTATTCCAGTTTTCTTCCTACTACAGTAATTCTGCACTAGGCGCTACCACACACAGAGTTTGTTCCTTCTTGTATCTTAAAACAATTTCCCAAGAGTGGGATTACTGGGCTGAATGATCCTAACAGTGTATAATTCATTAATTACATTATTTTCTAGCAATTGTGTAGTAGAATTCTTTTAAAATAAAATAGGAGTCTGTTACTTCTCGAATGTGAAATATCCTTCACAGATTCACATGTTTGAGGAGCAGGTTGCCCATGCAGTGCTGTTTTGGGGGGCTGTGGGATCTTTTGGACATGGGGTTCTAAGGGGAAAATATCAGTTTGTGGGGCAGGAATTCAAGTGTGTATCTGCCTCTAGTTCTGGTACACTTAGATCTCTGGTTCCTGGTTGTGCCATGTAAGAAACGGCTGTCACATGTTCCTGCCACTGTGGCCTTGAGCAGCTCCCACCACTGTGTCTTGCCCACCATGATGGACTGCATCATCTCAAACCATCAAGAAAAACAAAAAACAAAAAACCTCCTTCCTCAAGTTGTTTCTGTCACGTATTCTCTCACAACACCGAGAAAACGACCAAACACAGAGAGCCCTGTAGGTAGCTCCCACTGGTATATCAATGTCTGCAGTTTCTGACTTCAATGTATTGGACTTCTTGTACAGGAAGGGTCTGGAGAATAGAACAATTAATTGGACATCTGTAGACAGCCCTGAACATCTCCTTTGCAACCAAGCCCACAGCTCCTCCCATCTCAGAAAGGTGGGGTTAGGGAACTGAAGAGCTCCTGACTTGGTCATCAATCCCACTCTTCTCTCCTTTCCCCTGAATGTTATGTCTTCCCTGAAGGTGTATCCTGGTCATTGGAGGAAATGTGGTGTCTCTTAAGACCTGCCAAGCATCACTCCCTTGGTCTTCACAGAGGCTGAGACCTCCTGGGGAGGCTGTGAACAGGGACCACAGCTGACTCCTGACCCCTCTCCTCCAAGCAGAGGAAATTCACTAACTAGCAGAGCTTCAAACAGAGTGAGGCCACATAGCTTACTGAGCTTTGAAATGAGCCACAGTGGCTACCAAACACCAGCTTTCTCAGAACAATGAAAAACCCAAAACAAAGAAATAACCAGAATACATTAGACATGATCCTGAATCAAACTAAATTAGCAGTGCTATCCTTGGCTTTGGTCAGGAAGCCCTGGTGCCATTTACCACCTTGCCTTTCCCTTGGGTGACATCAGAAGACTTCAATTTCTTTTATTTCAGCATCTGTTAGATGTCCTTGATCCACAAAAAACAATGCCCGTTTCCTTCCGTATCCAGTCTGAGGCACTGTCTGAGAAAAACGGAACTTGGGAGTTGCAAGGTTCCCAATGCCTATCTTGAAGATGAAGAGGACGATGGGGCTGTCACATGTAGTAGCCAAGGTGCTTGCCTTGTTAACCTTCACCAGGAACCACAAGTGAGGCACCATCATCATTGTCCTTTTCCAGAAGAGAAAATTAGGTAGAGGGGCTGGAGAGATGGCTCAGTAGTTAACAGTGGTTTCTCTTCAGAGGACCAGGGTTCTGTTTCTAGCACTAGGGTGGTGCCTCACAACCATCTGGAACTATAATTCCAGGGCCTCCAATACCCTCTTTAACCTCCACAGGCATTGCATACACATGGTGCACAAACATGCCTGCAGGCAAAACACTAAAATAAATCTTTTAAAAAAATAGAACAAAACCTACAATACCTAGATTTTGCCAACAATTAGCTGAGGTCTGAGTCAGAAACCCTATTTGTGGCATTCTGTCATGCTGGATTCTGTCTCTCTGTCTTATTGAACAGCTTCTCAGGGAAAGGCAGGATTGTCTGTAACCCTGGAACTTAGAGGAACTTTAGAGATAACCTTACTGGGTCACTGAGTGGCTGTGTTTTTGCTTATTCAGAATTCCCCCTTTGCACTTGGCCATAGCCAACCTTTCTTTCTCCACCCTCCTCTCAGTGAACACATATTCAAAGTGTCTGTGACATTACAGGCCAGTGAGTCAGCCATCAGGCAAGCTGCCAAGCCCGCACTTGGAAAGAGATGTATTTGAATTTGCCAGTTCAGTGTGCCTCTGCTTCTCCTCTGACAGGAAATTGATGACTGCCTGGTCCAAGCAAAAGATCGGAGTTATGATGCCCTTGTGCACTTCGGGAAGCGGGGCTTGAACGTGGCGGCCACAGCAGCTGTGATGGCTGCTTCTAAGGTACAGTACCATGCTGGGCCCTGACTACCATGGCTGCTGGGCATCTTAGGTCCCCTAGTTGCCTCTACCTGTCACCTATGTGGATGGTACAGGATAGGCTAAAGACCAATTGGCACCTCTTTATTTGAAGGTCCCTTTAAAAATATGATGGAGAGCTGGGCAGAGGTTGATCGCAACAGTTGGGAGGCAGAGGCAGGCAGATCTCTGTGAGTTCAAGGTCAGCCTGGTCTATAGAGCGAGCTCCAGGACAGCCAGGGCTACACAAAGAAACCTTGTCTCAAAAAACAAAACAAACAAATTATGAAGGAGAAAAAATGGTGAATTTTGCCTCCAGAGCATTCTCCTTTCTTTCTGGGAATGCACATGCATACGTATGTGATATGTGATAGCAAGAGTTTTCCAGAGTCCATGAAGCTCCCAGTGGATCACAGGTTAAAAATCTCTAACCTGGGCTTCAAAGATGGTTCAGTGGTTAAGAGCACATGCTGCTCTTGCAGAGGTATGGATGGGTTTGGGTCTGATGGGATGGAGGTATGGAGGAGGGGAGGAGGGGAGGATTCTAGTTAGGGCACAGCCCCTCCTGTTGTACAGAACTGTGGGAAAGTGTGACTCCAGTATCCACAGGACTCCTGGACACCTTGGTGGGATAGGAAATATCATAGTGATGGATCCCAGACAGCATTTCTGGGAAGGAAACTCTGTCTTGGTACTTGAGATTTATCAGGGTTTACAAAAAGCAGTGAATCCCAAGAAACTTCCATTTGTGATGCAAATCTCTAAGGTTCAATTTTTTTTTTTTTTTTTTTTTTTTTTTTTTGCTTTTTGAGACAGGGTTTCTCTGTGGCTTTGGAGGCTGTCCTGGAACTAGCTCTTGAGACAGGGTTTCTCTGTGGCTTTGGAGGCTGTCCTGGAACTAGCTCTTGAGACAGGGTTTCTCTGGCTTTGGAGGCTGTCCTGGAACTAGCTCTTGAGACAGGGTCCTCTGTGGCTTTGGAGGCTGTCCTGGAACTAGCTCTTGTAGACTCGGCTGGTCTAGAACTCACAGTGATCCTCTGCCTCTGCCTCCCTAGTGCTGGGATTAAAGGCATGTGCCACCAACACCCCGCCAAGGTTCAGATTTTTAAATAAAGGAAAAGAGAAGAGACCACCAAGCCCTAAATGTATCAGGCCAACCCTTCAATACAGTGATGGGCAACCCTCTGTCAGGTTCTCTCCCTACTGCATCTTCTCTGCCTTGGAAGCCTGATGGAAGAGGGTACCATTTGTTCTTCCTGTAGTCAGAGAATAGATACAGTGTATGTGTCAGCACTGATCACCCATCATGGGAAACTTCTGGTGGTTCATTCTCTTCCAGGTTTGTCTCATGCTGGGGCCTCCCAAGTCTTGGTGCCATTTTGGCTAGTCATCCCTTAACCCTACTACCAGGAGGGTCATGGCTCCTCCATCAGAGCATCTTATCTCAGCTAAAATCCAAAGGATGATCCAGATGGTCTAGAACATGCCTCGGAGAATAACTTCTTGCTGGTTCCTTCCACTTGGGTTTTTGTGGCAAAGGACTTCCATTTTCTATCCAATGGTTTTAAATGAGAAAATTATTTGGCTTTGTGGGAGCCTTGCTTTTTTTCACTAAGTATAAATATCCCCGGAAAGAAAGCTCATCTTCTCCAAAAATAATGCCCTCTATTTTTTGAAACAGATATGTGCTTTTAAAAAAAAAAAAAAAAAAAAAAAAAAACTTCAGTCAGGCTGAGGTTTATACCAGTAGTTTCCATAGCAACAGTGACAGTACCTAGCAGAGTCAGAGCATGGCACTCACTATGGGTCCAAATCTGGCTTTCATGCCTATACCACCTAGGAGGCTTTGAGTTTTGATTCTAAGTAGTGTTGAATAAGAACCTCAGGCAGTGGGCCCTATTCCTAATAAGGTCCCCAGATGATTTTAAACATTCCACTTTGGATAGGTCACTGCCTGAAGTACCATCCAGAGTAGAAAACATGGGTGACTGAGGTTAAAACAGTTTATTTCTGTATTTTTTCTGTGGTGCAAATGTAAAACCTTAGACCATTAACCTTGAGAATGAGAAGAGCTGTGTGTGTGTGTGTGTGTGTGTGTGTGTGTGTGTGTGTGTGTGTGTGTGTGTGTGCCCGTGTGCCCCTATATGTGAACCAAGACATCATTGTACAACATGAACCTGTGCCACAGTGGGACTGCATTTCCTCTGTCAGGTTATGCGATCAAGGAATTGGTCCTCAACCCTTCTAGTGCTTTTTTGTCCATCTGTCCATGGCTCCCTAGGTGAAAGATCTTTTGACCACATTGTGGATCAACAGTTAAGAGCACCTCTTCCAGAGGACCCAGATTTAGTTACCAGACCCACACCACAGCTTACAAGTATCTGTGACTCCAGTCCCAAGAATCCAATACCCTATTCTGGCCACAGGGGTCCTGCATACTCATGGTGCAGAGACAAATGTGTATACAAAACATACACATAAACATTTAAAAAATACTGCCGGGCGTTGGTGGCACACACTTTAATCCCAGCACTCGGAAGGCAGAGGCAGACAGATCTCTGTGAGTTCAAGACCAGCCTGGTCTCCAGAGTGAGTGCCAGGATAGGCTCCAAAGCTACACAGAGAAACCCTGTCTCAAACAAACAAACAAACAAACAAAAACATTTAAAAAATAAAAACAATATTGAGCTCTGAGCAACTTCCATAGTAAAATTAATACCTGCAGAGGATGTTCTTATCTTCCTAAAGTATGGAAATCTTTATAAGTCCAAGTCATTGAGATGGCTCAGTGTGTCAAGGCTTTTGCTGCCTAGCCTATGATGACCTGAGTTTGATCCTGGAACCCATATAGTAGAACGAAGGAAATGACTATTGAAAGTTGACCTCTGACCTCTGCATATGTGCCAAGAATGTGCACATGTACATACACATAAACACACACACACATACATACACACACACACAAAATAAACAAAGGCAAAAATGTTTTGAACTTCATTAACCATATCATTGTGAAAATATAATTTCTTATTCCTATATAGTGCTGTTATTTTTATCTTGAAATTTGAAAAGCTAAAACAAGAAAGTCAGATATGGAAGCTTTCTGTTCTCTGTTTATCCCTGTCCATACCATTTTTTCCAAGGCTTCCATCTCTGTCCCTAGGAAATTATGTGCACTCGTAAGTGTCCTGGTGGCTTTGCTGGCTTTTTCCCTTTGTTTTCTATTTCATAGCCCATGATTCCATGCAGAAAGAAGACAGCCCCCCAACTCTTAGAATTGATAATCTCTATCTTTCAAAAACAATATTCTTGAAACTCATTTGTCCAAAAAAAAAAAAAAAAAAAAACCCATTCTTACATTAACAGGAGGCCCCAGCGAGAAGAATGAACCAAACCAAAGTCCTGCAACCACCTGGCGTCCCAGACACCTTCCTCCCTTTGAAACTTGGCCGTGCACTAGATCCTGTCTACTGGTTCATTCTTGGGCTTGCTAGGCCAACTTTACTTTTTTGATTCCTCACTTACCACGAAAACCAATGTTGTTTTAGTTCCCCTGAAGATGTGTCCTTGGGACATCCCTAATTGTACCAACTCTGCTAATATTAAAGTCAGCTATTGAAGAGAAATGCCCCACATGAGACCTGTATTCTATGAATTAGAGATTGTCCTGCAGGTGGTTTTCAGTCTGCATGTGTGTGTGTGGGGGGGGGTATTTTCACTCACACGCTTATGTGTGGCCTCCCTTCCCACAGGAAACTCATGTTTCTTTATCAGATTACTAGCTTTATTACTTAAAAGCTTATTTTAAATTATGTGTCTATGTCTGTGTATAGGTATTTGCACATGAATGTTATTGCCCACAAGGGCCAGAGGTGTAGGATTTCCTTGGAGTTTTTGTTACAAGAGGCTGTTACCCACTGTGAGTGCTGGGAACTGAACTCAGATCCTGTGCAAGAGGAGTCTGTGCTAATTAACCAGTGAGCCATCTTTTTACCCCTAGATTGCTAACGTCTTGAGCTAAGGGAATGTGCCTTCTTTTCCTTCATTTTTGCATTAGAAAACAGCCAGAAGGGGCCGCAGAGACAGCTCAGCAATTAAGAACATTGGCTGCTCTTCCAGAGGACTCAGGTTCAATTCCCAGAACCCATATGGCAGCTCACAGCCATCTATAACTCCCAGGAGATCTGATGTCCTCTTCTGGCGTTTGCAGGCACTGCATAGGCATGGCATACAGACATGCAGTCAGATACTCGTGAATACAAATCAAAAATAAAATCTCAAGAAAAAGAGTTAAATAACAGAAACAACAATGCTTAGTTTTGTAGCTACTTGTTATTACTCATTAAACCTAATTGGGTATGGTGATCTTGTTGGCACACAACTTTAATCCCAGCATTTGGGATGCAGAGGCAGGTAGATCTCTGTGGGTTCAGTTCCAATCTGGTCTACATAGTAAGTTCCAGAACAGCCAGAACTACTCAGTGACCCTGTATTGAAAAATACAAACAAACAAGTTGATGTGAGATATATGTCACTCTTTTTTATTCATCCAACCCTATTATGTCCAGTACAACAGTCACTTGCCACATGGGTCTATTTCAATATAAATTCATTGAAATTAAGGAGCCCTGGAATTGAGTTTCTTAGTTGGCCAGTAGCTGGCACAGACACAGGATTCTTCCACCATGGGGGAAACTTCTGCTGAGCAGCTGCCTCAAGCCCTCTGTGAGCATTCTTGGGTTCTCGTTGGTCTTCTTTTCACTCTTTCACCTGCAGCTACCCTGGCTTTGACGGACTACTCCCCTCTCTTACTCACCAAGTCCTTTGGAGCTGTGTTTATAAGGCTCCCAGGGAAGTAGAGCTGCAAGTTCTTGCCTATAGCAGCACCCCTGCAGCCTTCCTGTTTCTTCATCCTCTCCCTTGTGCCAGCCCAGTTTCCACACCATGAACTCCATCCACTCTCCTGACATGCTACTAGAAACTCAAGCACGTTTGCCTGTAATTGTGATCTGTGACCACAAAGGGCTAGTCGAGTTTTGGCCACCCTCTACACTCTGAGTAGATGGGCACCATTCACTGGGAAATAAAATCATGTTTTCTTATTCATTCATTTTATTCCCAGTCAATCTTGCCTTTAAAAAATAGCATTCAGAGTTGCTGTGTCTAGAATGATAAGAAAATGGTCCTATAGGTGTAATACAAGAAGGGATGGAAAAATAAAGATGACAGGAAGGCTGGGACCAGAGTTGGCCTGCACAGGTCTTAAACAGGAAGAGGAAAGAGCAGTCGACCACTTTTATAGCTATTGCAGCGGGTCTGTATTAGAAGGGCAAAGGCGGGGGAAGGAGAAAGCAGTGCTGGAAAGTTGAGAAGTAGAAAGGGGTAACTTCAGAAATGACTGAGTTGTTGCCTGGGTGCCAGAGAGCATCAGAAATGTGGGGGAGGGCTGGAGAGTTAACCTTTAAAGAATGCATAGGGCAGAGTTTCCAACTGAGATGACTATCTTGACAGCTCAGTGTTTGGAACGCCCTGTACCCCTGTTTCCTGGGGGTGCCTGATTCAGGTGACCTGATACAGAGATGTGGCTCACCAGGCGTTTGATTTTGCCTGTTATTTCTCATTAAGGGCTCTTCCCAAAACAGAGGTCAGGAAACAGATCTGATCCAGAAATCCCTGGCCCCAGCTGCAAAATGAAAAGAAAAACAGGAGAGAAAGACACTGGGATATTGGGGCCAGTTCTCAGCATAGTCTGTCCACAGACTGTTTCTAGAAGGTTCTCACTATCCTACTATTCTTCTCTTTTTCGCACTCACTACTGCAAACCTTCAGTAGAGAGCTCAGTTCTTCCCCTGCCCTTTCCTCCTGGTTTGTCAGCCCTCACTTGCACAGCTGTGAGCTCATGTGTGAGGCCTCCACTGAGACTCAGGCCAGCCATGTTGTCCTTCCACTCGGAACCGGTACATGTTTTGTCAACTTGGTCATTTGTCCTCTTGTACAGATGTCTGTCTTGATGCCCCTGTCTGACTGACAGGGGCCACTTCATACTCAATGGCACTTTGCCAGCATCCCATCAGCGTTTCTTGTGTGTGAGCACAGAAATGCATGAGCTGAGCAATGAGTGAGCAAACCAGGAAAGGAAAGAAATGAGGATCACATGACCTCCAATATCTTGTTGGCCTGTGCCCATGGCTTTCTTTCTTTTCTTTTTTTCTTTCTTTTTCTTTTTTGTTCCCTATTTACCCTTTATCAGGTGACTCGACTCTTTTATTTTGTCTCCTCTTTGGACGTCAGAGAAGGGCAGGTAACCCCGTTGAGAGGTGTGACTAACTCCAGATCGATCCAGTCAGGTAGAGAGGCCTGCCAGCCTTCTCCACCCACCAGTCTCTGGTCTGGATCAGAGGCAGGTGTCTCGCTGCCCCGACACCTCTGTGTGGTATGTGTGACTCCATGGCAGACACATGGGCTGGCTGCACTTTGTCGTCATACCAGAGCCTGCTAGTGTGTTTATCCTGAAGCATCTAACACGTGACTAACGTACTCAGTCCCCGCCCCCTTTGTTTAATGCCTGGACAATGAATCTGATGCTGTTGGGGTAGAAATCCTCACCTCTTTCTGTTTTGTTTGTTGATCAGTTTTATGTCCTCAGGAGAGCCTGATCTGTGTGTGGCATGCTGAGGTGGAGCTGCCTGCCCTAATATGGAGCATGTTCAGCTGCAGACGCTGTCAGCGGGCTCAGAATGATGTGGGGGTAGCAAGAAGCACTCACTCTTCTTGATTACCCCTGAGAAATGTGGTTATGCTAGTGGCTTTGTTGTCAATTGCCCGACTCACTAAAACCTCTCACTTTTATCCTCATTGTCATCCAGAGTGAGCACTGGGTACTTGGGGAAATGAAATGAGCTAAAATTCACACTCTGCTGTGACTTGGTGGATCCCTCCAGAACCTGCCTTAAATTGTTCCATTTCTGGAAGTGTCTGTCTTACCTCTCAGTTCTATTTGAAATTCAGATATATATATATATATATATATATATATATATATATATATCTCCATGGGCCATGGTAGTGCACACCTGTAATCCTAGCACTTAGTGGGGGGAATTGGGAGCTCAAGGTCACCTTGACTACGTAGTGAGCTTGAGGCTAGCCTGGGCTATATGAAACCCTGTCTCCAAAATGAAACATAGGATCTAGAGAGATGACTCAGTGATTGAGAGCCAGGTTCAGTTTCTGTCATCCATATGGTAACTTGCAAACATCTATAGCTCCAGTTCCAGGGGAATCCAATGCCTTCTTCTGACCTCCATGGGCACCTGACATGAGCGTGGTGCACATACGTGCAGGCAAAACACTAATACACATAAAATAAAATAAGCAAAAATTAAAGCAGAGTCAAAACTACCTGAATTGTTTTGGGGTTGAAGACAATTGCCACAATAACAGAAGCCCTGTATTCACAGAATGAGGTCCTCGGGGTTATCTTGAGAGATTGGTGTTTGTTGCTAGAATTCAATTGCACTGCCTCCCTAAAGGAGTGCATGAGCCTTATGCAAGGTGCAAAAAGGATAAAAGAGGGTGAGGTCAGTCCTAGCCCTACCACCCAGTAAAGCCTGTCACCGTGAGGCATGGTTTTACTGAGAAGATACAGTCATGGTCATTGACAATGGATAACTCCACCCCATCTACCTCCTTAGCTATCAAAACTGTGAAGATGCCCTCTGGGGTGGACTAAAGTAGCAATGCTTACTGGTGAAAAAGTATTAAAACCTGCCTGACAAAAATACTCCTCTTAGGCTGGGGGCATGGCTCCGTTGGTAGAGTGCCTGCCTAGCATGCACAAAGTCTTGGGTTCAAACCCCTAGCACCACATAAATTAAGTGTGGTTTTGGATACCTGAAATCCCAATGGTTGGGAAATGGAGGCAGGAAGATCAGAAGTTCAAGGTCTATCTCTGTATACTTAGCAAGTTTGAGGTCATCTTGGGATACATAAAACCCTATCTAAAAAAATCAAAACAACTGGGCATGGTGGCATATGCCTTTAATCCCAGTACTCGAGAAGCAGAGGCAGGCAGACCTCTGTGAGTGCAAGGCTAACCTGGTCTGCACAGAGTTCTAGGTCAGCCTGAGTTACACAGTGAAACCCTGTCTCAAAACAAACAAAAAACCCTCTTTCCACTTGGTTCACATATTTATACACCCAAGTTCTCCAAAAAGGGCTCTCTCTCCCCTGGAGCACTTTACCTCACTGGTATGCCAACTGTCCCCATGCCCTACTCTTGTGGACACGTCTCAAGGTGTGTTCAACAGAACAGCCCCTGGGGTCTGGGCCCCCGGCTGATGGATGGGAGTCGGGTGGGGTGGTCTCCTATCGACACTTCGCTCAGGCAGCAGCACGGTAGATGTCCACATGTTTATACTTTGCAGCTCCTTGGCCCTAATGTGAGTCGAGTAGAAAGGAGGATGCAAGGCTGCAGTGGGGAAGCCCAGCAGACAATGCCCAGAGTTAAGAACATTTCCATGGAGGACAGGGAACAGGACAGATGCATGGAGAGCATGTTGCAGGGAGTCTGGATGTTTACCGGAAGCTGCTCAGAGAAGTGCAACCATTTTCATTGTCTACAAGTCATTATCTCAAGTGCCACTAGGAAAGGAACATTGCTGGTGAAATGGGGACATAATCCCTTCCACTTGGGGTGTTTACTGCTTCTTATTTAACACACTGCTGGACTGAGATTTTTTTAAAAAAAAACACTTGTGCACACAATTAAAAGGAGCACAGGAACACAGTAAACAGACTAAAGTCTAACTAACGCCATCGCTCACTGACAGAGTCTGTTGAATCTCTGCAGCTCAGCCATCCACTGATGCCTGTGCTATCCCTTTCTCTGGTTCTTGCAATTGATATACAGCTGTTAATTCTGGAATTTTCATCACTGCCGCCAATACCTATTATGCCCATGCTATTGATTCCACTTCCTTGATGGTTCCAGAAAAGATCAGTGGAATTTTAGATAACCAGGACCCTTATTTATTCTCTTAGCTGAACACCCAGAACCTTCCATTATCCAGTCTTGACATGGCTCATACCCAAGTACACTTATGTGTAGGTGGAGATAGTCATATCAGAAGCAATTATGGGAATCACTGCACCTTCACAGGTGGAAGACTGGGTTTATAAACTGGGTTTATGAACTGAGTTTATGAATCTATCCTAGGAGTAGATGGAAGTTGTCATTATTACAGTGAGGCTCTTGACAAGGGCTCTGTGACTCTCCTATCACCAGTTCTGGCATCTGAGCCACCAGTGAAAGCAGAGAGATAGGAGCAGGGTAGGACTCTCTCCTGCATATCAGGAAGAGAAAATGACTCCCCAACTCCAAACCCCTCAGCAGACTTCTCCTCACAGCCTGTTGGACAAGACTGCAGTAT
The DNA here is from genome assembly GCF_003668045.3 of Cricetulus griseus. NCBI lineage: Eukaryota > Metazoa > Chordata > Mammalia > Rodentia > Cricetidae > Cricetulus > Cricetulus griseus. The sequence goes on from NC_048601.1 coordinate 63,501,041, forward strand.
AATGCCAGCCATAGCCGCAAGGGAGATAAGAAATTTAAAGTTTTGGTTTTTTGTAATCATCTCAAGAATGAGGACTGGGAAATGGCTCCATCAGTAAAGCACTTGCTATGTAAGCATGAACATCTGAGTCCCCAGAACCCAGTAAAAATGTCAAGTGTGGTGTCACATGCTTGTGATCCCTGTGCTGGAGAGGTACAGACTAAAGGATCCCCAGGGTAGCCTAGCCTAATTTGGCGAACTCCAGGTCAAGGAGAGATCCTGACTCAAAGGAAGTAGACAGTGTTCCAGAGGATGTCCTCTGACCTCCACATACACAAATGCACACATGCCCTAAAGCACCTGCATGCAATACACACACAGGAACATTCAAAAGAAAAAGAACAGCCAAGCGTGGTGGTGCATCCCAGCACTTGGGAAGCAGACACAAATAGACCTTGATGAGTTCAAGGCCAGACCGGTTTACATAGTAAGCTCCAGGCCAGCCAGGGCTGCATAGTAAGACCCTGTCTCAAAAAAGAGAAAAAAAAAGAAAAGGAAAAGAATGAGGTTTGGGAGGACATTCGCATGGTTGGCTCTCAGTGACTCCTACGGTGGCCACAGACATTTGGAATACATTTTATTAAACAGCCCCAAACACTATAGGGTAGTCAGATGGGGAGGCACATGCCTTTAACCACTGTAGGGCTTCTCAGAGCTTTTTAATATCACAGTGTTCATTGAGTTAGGGACAATATGATATTATACTTTTTTTGAGACAGGGACTCAATATGTCGCTCTGGGTGTCCTGAAACTCGGTGTAGACCAGGCTGGCCTCTCCCCCTTCCCAAGTGCTGGGATTAAAGGTGTGTGCCCCTATGCCCTGCTTATATTATGCTTTTTCAAACATAGAGAATCCAAAAATTATTTTTCCAAAGTAGAGAACCCAGTGTGGCAGACAGAAGCTCTTCCAGAAGATGACAGCTCCCAAACAAAAGATGGGGGTTCCCCGACACACAGCTAAAGTAGGCCTCATGGACGGTAAGTAAGAAGGAGGTTGAGTAGAGACTGGGAAGAGCTAAGAGGTTTTCGAGAGGCACGTTGCTTTGAGACGCCTCCAGCTGTTCTGATTTGTTTTCAGGACTCCTGTTTCCATGCTTTCTGTGCTTCCTTTGGGCACAGAGCTCGCTTGGTCCTGAGCCATCCTTATCTCCTCTTTCCTAACCCTTGCCACTTGCAATCTTCCTGATGCTGGTGATATTGGAGCTGCGCTGGCTTGGCTTCTCTGAGTGAAACCGAGCCCTTTGCCATATGGACACGTACTGTGTAGACTGCTGTTTTCCCTCAGGTCTGTTGCAGAGCATTGACAAGACCCAGAAGATGCTGATGGAGTTAGTCCCTGACTGGTTATTTAGGCTTGGGGTCATGAAACCCCACCTGGTCCTTTTGGCCATAAGTTGTCTTTTCTTTCACTGATTTCCGTAGCAACTTAGGTGTTGTGGGCAGCAGGTAACAGCAGCAGCCATCATCTTCACTGGCATAAAAAATAAAATAAAACATTTTTTAAAGATTAATTTTACTTTTAATTGTGTATGTGTGGTGTCTTTTGGGGCAATGTACACATTCCAATAGGTGCATTGTGGGCCAGAGGTGTTGGATCTTCCCAGAGCTGGATTTTTAGGCAGTTGTGAGCCTCTTGATGTGGGTGCTGGGAATTGAACTCAGCTCCTGTGGAAGAGCAACAAGTTCTCTTAACCACTGAGCCATGTCTCCAGGCCCTTAGTTGGCCCTCTCACACATGTAACTCTGGCTTGTTCTACACAGTGGGTATCTTAAGGACACAATACTTTATGTTTTATAGGTTAGTGGCTCTAACTGGATATATTTGGTTACTTAAACCATTTTCTGTTTGTGGTTTGCGTTTGTTGTTGTTGGCTTCTCTGGGAATAAGTTTCACATTGTAGCACAGGTTGGCCTGGAACTGTGTTGCCAAGACAAGCCTCAAACTTGTGATAATTTTCCTGCCTCAGCTCCTGAATGCTGGGATTGCAGGTGTGAGCCCCCATGCCCTGCATGCCATTGTTGTTAGTTTCCTTGAGGCGTGGTTTTTGTATCTTTGGTAGGTTGAGGATTTACCTATTTCCTATCTCGGTGCATCGTTAAACCTTGTGCTTGCCCCTCCCCCGCTTTGGTTGCAGCAGTAATTTGTGGTTTTGCTGTTTTTACTATTATAATTTTTTGTTTCTTGAGATTATAATATATCTTTTCCTTCCTTTCCTGTCCTCCTTTCAACCTCTCCCATGTGCCCCTATCCACTCTTTTAAATTAGTGGCCTCTTTTTCTCTAGTTGTTATGACATATGCCTGTGTGCATACACATTCCTAAGCACATAAACACAGCCTCCTGCTGCTGCCACCCTGTGCCCTCTGCACTGATTCGCTGTGCTGTTGTGTCTACCCTACCTTGTTATTCACAAGTCCTCTGGACCACTCACGCTTCACTATGAAAATAAGAGGCCATTCCCACCCTGCTGTCTCACAGTCTCTGGTTCCCACTGCCTCCCCTGGTACTTGAGAGGAAGCTGCAGGGTTGCCAGCATTCTGAGCACACCCAAGCTCATGGCCTGGCAGTTGGTTGCTCCAGATCCCAGCACTATTTCAGTAACAGCAGTCTCCCCTCGGCCTCCCGTCCCACTCTCGGGTTTCTTTTGTTCTCTGACCCCTCAATTCTTCAGTTCATCGGTATCCAACCATCTACTGGAACAAGGGCAAACACCTACCAGGGCCTCGTTCCTGTACAAACTGGCTAGAGAGATGGCTCAGTGGTTAAGAGTGTTTGCTGCTCTTCTGGAGGACCCGTGCTTGGTTCCCAGTATCCATGTCCACAGCTCACGGTTGTCTGTAACTCCAGCTCCAGGGTATCTGATACCCAGTTCTGGCTTAGCTAGCAGTTGCTTGCATGAGTGCGCGCATGCGTGTACACGTACACGTACACACACACACACACACACACACTAATACATAACTTTAAAGTTACAATCTTTAAAACGATAACTGACTCCCTGAAGCCCGCCTGCAGCCAGCAGTTGCCAGAAACTCCTCAGCAAGGATAGGACTTTCATAAATTTGATCAAAACACATTACATGCATGTTTGAGAGCCTCAAATAATAGGTGAAAACTAAAATAAGTTCTAAACAACAGCGAAATGTAACATCCCTCTCTCCTGCACTGAGGCATACCTGCACACCTAGAGCAACACCCAGTCTTGTCTTTGCCATCCTTTCTCTGTACACAGACCTGTCACTCAGGACCAGGTAGGGAAGGGAAGGTTTGCTCTTCCATCCACACAGCTTTTCTAAACAAAAGGATACATTCACACCCAGATTCACTCCACAGCTCCTTCAGTGTGGGAAGTGGTGGTTATTTCAACAGCAGAGATTTTTTTTAAATATCATTTCTTCCTTCCTGATTCATTACCTTTTAGGTATTTTATGAAACTCAAATGTGCCAAGATGAGGAAATGTGCCTTGTAAACCATCTCAGCTTCACAGATTTAAAAAAAAAAACAAAACAAAAAGACGGCTGTCATACATTGAAACAGCACCAGCTGCATTTTATAGCCTTTGGGAAGGAGGAGGGCTGAGCGCATAGAATATTAGGTTTTGAGTTTGTAACCAGATTCTGAGAACTGAGGATAATTGTGACCATATATAGACTTTTACTGGTGGGAAAGCCAGTGGCCTGCAGCCATCTCTAGAGAGTAGGGGCTGCAGTGGCTGGGGATGTCGCTGAGGTGGTAGAGCCTGGCATGCATAGAACCCTGAATTTGATACCATCAATACATAAACCGGGTGTGGTGCCCCATGCCTGTAATCCTTGCATTTGGGAGGTGAAGACAAGAGAATCAGGAGTTCACAATTGTACTAACAGGTATATGCCTACATTGCTAAGCAGTAAGTTCAAGGCCAGCCTCAGACACATGAGACCCTATCTCAAACAAAACCAGGTCGGGGAGCTGCAGAGGATAGTAATACTAACTGCAGATTTCCTTGGGGTGTCTGAAAGAGGGAAGGGAGCAGTTCTAAAAGATGGGGAGTAACGACTGAACCCCAGAGATGGCCGAGAATATATCTGGCCTATCAGCAAGTGTATCTGGGAACCTCAGGAGAGGCAGCCCAGGGCCTATTTCTGCCTTGTCTACTCACAGAGCAAAGGTCCCTCAGCCTTTGTCACGTCTCATGTCTGTTCCCATTATTACCCATAAGCCTACGGTCAGGCCTCTGACAAGCGCTCTACTGTGTTGTGTTCAGGGACAGGGTGCCTTGTCGGAGAGACTACGGAGCTTCAGCATGCAGGACCTCACCACCATCAGGGGTGATGGTGCCCCTGCTCCCTCAGGCTCACCTCCACCAGGGACTGGACGGTCCAGTGGCAAACATGGCCAGCCTAAGATGTCCAGGAGTGCTTCTGAGAGTGCTGGCAGCTCAGGTAGGTCTCTCCACTTCCCTCTCTCACTCTTGGGCCTCATTGTCATTAAGAGGAGCAGTACTGGATCACACACACAGTGTCTCTTGCCCCATGGACCTATCACCAACAGAGATATTTGTTAGATTATACCAGGCCAGATGAGAAGCACAGCCACTCAGGAAGCTGGCCTGGGGACTGTGCCTCGGGCAGGATAGGTTACTAGCATCAGCAGGTTATTCCACCATCATTGTCTGAGGAATCGGAGTGTTGGGTGCTAGTACCTCAGCCAAGTCAGGAGCAGAAATATAGTCTGGGCCTTGGGCGTACTTTCAATTCTCTCTGGCCCCATACTCAGGTCTCGTGGCCCCCTGAGCATCTCCTGCCACTCCTCAGGGATGGTGACACCCATAGGCTTTTAGATGATAGTGACTCAGGGAGCAGAGCTGAGTTGCTGACAGAAAATGGGGGACAGCAGGAAGTACAGAGGACAATGCTGGGTCACCACCTTCCCCTGATGGCAGAGAGTGGGGGAGGGTGCCAGTCACCACCTTCCCCTGATGGCAGAGAGTGGGGGAGGGTGCCAGTCACCACCTTCCCCTGATGGCAGAGAGTGGGGCAGGATGCCAGTCACCACCTTCCCCTGATGGCAGAGAGTGGGGCAGGGTGCCAGTCACCACCTTCTCCTGATGGCAGAGAGTGGGGCAGGGTGCTGGGTCACTAACTTCCCCTGATAGTGGAGAGTGTGTTGGGGGGGTGTTGCTGGGTCACCACCTTTCCCCCTTCTTGTTACAGAATAATTAGAACTTGGGCTGTTCTGGAATATGATGTTACATATGTTTGTCCTGCCCTTAAACATGCAAACCAGTCCCTCCAGGGCACCTGGACCCTTACTGTGTACTATAAGAGGCAGCATGAAAGGCACCTGGGCTCTGAGCCCCAGATCCTGACACCTGATTCTGAGGATTAGCACATGGTGTAGACACGATAACACATTCGGGCCCAAACACTCAATACCATACTCAATACCATGCCTGGTACCAGTAGTTAGTAAGTAGCTATTGTTACAAATCTTACTATTTCTTTATTTCACCTAAGAACGTTCTTTACAATACTGAAAGTGTTCAGGAGACAATGGCTTTTCTCTGAGGCAGTGTAAGCCCTGATATTGGAATGGCCCACACCAAAACTGGAAGGTCAGGTAGGGCACCCTGCTTTGGCTGTGAAGTGGCCCAGGGAGCCCAGCATCCCTTTCCATCAAGAGTCTATTTCGTCATTTGAAAGGAGAATCAAGTAGAGGCCGCAGCACAGAGAGGTCATATACTCTGCCAGGGCCACACAAAACCAGAATCCAGGCTCCTCCCCAGACTGCCTCTTGATAGAGTTTTCAGGTCAGGGGCTCAGCATGAAATGAGAGGAGGTTGGAGACCACACAAAAATATACATGGTATACAAAATGATACACTTGCAAGAGCACAGTTAAGCAAAAAGATGCACATAAATATTGAAATGCATGTTTCCTGAGGAAGGAGAATGGGTGGGGTACTGGATAGAAGCAATGGAATGGGCCTGGGACACAGTGATTTTGGTCGGCTGAGAAGTAGGGACAAAACCATTTGCCCTCTGCATCTTGAGGAAACAAAGAAAGGAACAATGAGACGCAGAATCTGTTTTGCTGTGAGTCCTCTGCCTGCAGACTTCTAGCAGACAGACCCTGGTTCTGCCTCCCTCTCTAACTGACCTCCACTTGCCTGCCACATGCCTTGCACAGAACGGCCCCTACAAGTAGCCTGAGGAGAGCACAGGGCCGGGGCTTGGTAGATGGAAAAGCAGAGTCCTTTGCTGCCACCTTCAGCACCCAGGAGGAGGCTGAGCCACACACCAGAGCTGATTCACCTGCCTGGAGTTTGCCCTCTGGTTGGAGGGGTTAGGACAGGTGGAGACTGACTGTCCTCCCCCCAGAGTGAACTGAGAGGGAGGGACCACACACTGGAATGGCTGGCATTAGCCACCAGGAAGGGTACACCGGGAGTTGAGAAAATGAAGAGAGCCTTCCATAGACTCTGAGTCACTGGGTCAGCATGGATTTAGTGAGCACCTACTGTATGCTTGATCCATGTGGTCTGGAGACCTATGAATGTGGTGTCCAAAGCAGTAGCCAATTAGTCCTTTTGCCAAATGCTCAGACACTAGTTCACTTGGGATGAGAGAACAGTCTGAGGAGGTTTCCTGGAGGACTCTCTGAATCAAACAGTCTAGAAGGAGAGGTTTTGAGGAAGAGATGGTTATTCCCAGGGGAAACTCTCACTGTGCCCACAGCGACAGGAAGCAGGGCTTGGCCCTAGTGGAAGTGGAATCAGAGGTTATCCCTTCCCTCACTGCAGTGTCTGGAGACTCTTCCCTCTTCCTGGGATTCCAACCCAGGGGATTTGCACACTTCCCTGGGGCTTCCTGTTTGCTGGGGCCTGGTTCCTGTTAGGCGGGGGGCTATCTCTGACAGCACCCCCACCCGATTCCCACAGTGTGTACCTGCTGCCCCACCTGCAGGACCCGGAAAGGTGAGTAGCAGCCTGCCTGCCTGCAGCCTGCTAGATTCAGCTTGCTTCAGGGGGTCACTAACCAGGTGCTGGCCCCTGACCTTGGGGCTCCCTTTCAGCTGCATGGGCCAGATGGGGAACTCTTAAGGCAAGCACTGTCTTACACTTCCATGGCCAAACCCCTCAGGAAGCTGCAGTCAGGAAGCTGGCTGGGATCAGTCACCTGAAGACTTGACTGAGCCTGGCAGAGCCACTCCAAGATGGCTCCAGGGGCCACTGCCTGCAGCTCTTTACCATTGGGGTCTCTCTCAGGCTGTTGGAGAGTCCCCACACATGGCAAGTGACTTGGCCCAGAGTGAATGGTTCTAGATAGAGAGACAGGAAGCCTTTGTAACTGTTCATGACCTTGCCTTTGAAGTCAACCTAGCGATTACTCTAAGTTGAGTTGTTCTGCTTGATGACCGTGAGTCACCAAACCAAACCTATGTTCCACGAGAGGAGAATTACCCAGCCTCTTAAAACAAATGTCAGAAACACATGTGTGAACCTTTAACCCAATGAATAGTCCTACACAGCCCTGTGCAATGTGTCCTGAGGACTGCCCACGCTCCCTTGAAGGGAGGAAGCCCTGAGTTTTCAGGGAATTCAGCCCTGCTAAGGGAGCTCCGGCTTGCCACTTACTGCCACTTGTGCAGCTTTGTGTGACTCACCTAACTGCTCTGAACCTGTTTCTTCATCATAAAACAGAGACGGGGTCCCTGCTTCCCTCCCTGAACTGTTACGGAAATAATGGCTGTTAAAAGGCTTTTTGAAGGGTGACTACTATTCATTATATTTATTTGTGTATGGGGGCGTATGTGGACATGTGATATGTGTGTCATGGCCTGTGTGCGGAGATCAGAGAACAACGTGGGAGAGTCGGTTCTCCCTTTCCACAGTGTGAGTTCGGAGGATCAAATTCAGACCATCGGGCTGGGCAGCAGGCACTTTTACTTGCTGAGCCGTCTCTCTGGCCCATGACCACTATTTTACAAGCTGGACTAGCCAGACAAACTCAGGATCCTGGGACTCTCACTTGTAGACAGACACTCTTGATGTTACATTTGCTGGTGTGTGTGAGTGACAGCTGGTGGAGCTATGGCTCTCTGGGGCCAGCTACACTGCTCTCTTAGAAGATGTCCCTCTATTTTGCCTGAATTTAACTAGATGTATTAGGGGCTAGGGAAGGGTCCTGGGTTTTGAAAGCCATAAATAAATCCAAGACAAGTGACAGACAGGGACACTGAGCAGGGACACAGTGGGAGGGCAGCATTCAACCAATCTGGGAAGTTGGGGACTCCCATTGCTAGACACTGGTACAGGGATCTGGTAGACTTTCTGGTTCATAGGAAACAGCACTCCAGTGTCCCCAGGTGGCCATGGTCATTTCTGTCCTTCATTCTGCATGTTGAATTGTAAATTCCATGAGCCAGGATAGTACCGCCTAGGACCAGCTCAGCTAATGTCCCATCCCTTCTGCTCCATTCTTCCTCCTGGCTCTAAGATACCTTCACCTATGGGACACCAGCGGTTTGGTTTTATAGTCAAAGTCTGCATGCCAGACAACTAAATCAGTGGATGGTAGGGACTTGTGGATTCTGTAGGCCCCTGTGACAGGTGTCTTAGTGTGGATGGGGGTTTGGGAGCGTGGAACAGCCAGTAGCAAATAGCTGGGAGCACTAGCTGGAATGGATCTGCTTGGAGTTGTGGCCAGGACGCTTTGGCCCCAGCCCTGTCTTTTGCAAGCCTTCTCCTAGGGTCCTGCTGACATCCAGTACTCTAGAACTTTCTCCCTGCCCCCAGAGCTCCTAGCAAGGACCCAGCCCATGATTCCTCCCATTGCATCCCTCTGTGTCCTTAAGGACAACTCTCCTCTCTGTGCCTTATCCTCCCTTCTGTAAGGTCTGTGGTCCCTCCAGCTCTCTGCAAGTAAAGGCACCCTGCTGGGAAGTGCTGGCACATGGTGCTGGGATGTATTTGTCTGACACCTGGGGCTGGAAGCTTCAACACCTTTTGAGAGGATTCCAGAGGGTCTGGGGTGCTTTTCTCCTGATCCCCTGAAATACAGCATGTGGGCTGTGTTCAGTCCAGAGCATGGGAAGGCCCTAGGCATCCTTGGAGACTTAGGGCCTTAGGCTCCCTGGGGAGAAACTGAACAAATCCAGCTCTCAACTCAAGACAGTGGAGAAAGGGAAGGTGAGCATTTGGGAGGCTGATAGTCACCACAGAAGGCAGTGACAGCCATGGCATTAGAGCTCACAGGCCCGGCAAGCAGCAGATGTTAGACATAGCCTATTCTAAACTGTGCCTCCCAGGCGCTAGAACATTCTCTCTCTACCTCAGCTTCATTCTGCCTGTCAGTCAGTTCCCTGCTGTTCCCTGCGTATTTCTGTCTCTTTGTAGATGCTTCTGTTATTACCCCGGTCCACCACTTTTCCTGCCCTCTTTTTCTCCTCTTCCCCTGAGCTGCCTGTCACTAGTCAGAAAGGTGTGTATCAGGGCCCCTTTTAAAATCAAGTATGCGGGGCATAAACCTAAGTATGTGTGAGTTTCGTTCTAAAGCCCCTTCTCTAACAGAATTTTCTTTCCTCTCTCCTTGGTGACTGCTGGGAACCTGGATGTAAGTGCTCAGACAGGCATGTCCTTTCAACACATTTGCTGCCTTGCGTCACTAATGTGTGTCGTGTGGGATGGATGCTAACCTGGGTGTCGTGCTGCACTGTAGGTGGGTGGCTCAAGGCTTAGGGCTGGCAGATCTGTTCAGGTCTTTAAAGGGCTTAGACTTCCCAACCCCTCCTCTCCATCCTTCAGTGCTGAGCCTGACACTAATACACGCACACCCCATGCTGTGGAAGACAACAGGAACCCCTGTCCTTAAGTAGAAACCACAACCTTGACCCAACCATGACAGCATGGTGGGCTCCAGGCCTGGGCTGCTATTGCTGAAGGGCTAGGAGGAGTGTGGCATGACCCCTTATGGGAGAGCCTGTACCCACAAAAGTTCCCAGGGTCCTTGGGTATGGTCCATTGCTAGGGCTGAGCACATATCAGGTCACAAGTCTATGCAAATCTATAGGCACACTCCTGCATTTCCTGCCCAGTCAATTGTCCGGTTCCTCAGACTGGTACCACCCCCTCAGTGTGGCCAAGTTTGGTGTGGCTTATTTCTTATTTACTCTGCTGCTTGCTCCAAAAAGGAAATGAATATGAAGGAAATATATGTGAAATGTTGACTCAAAGTGAGGAAAAAGTGGAAGTTAGAGGATGGAGAAAGGAGATTGGATCAGGAGAAAATTCTAATGCCAGCCACCTGGTCATGGAGCAACAAGACCTGGAGAGGGAAGTACAGCTAGCCAGTGTCCACAGTGCACCAGAGCTCGGAAATGTGTCTTGTCCATGTTTATTTTCTATCCCGAGAGTGAGACAACGTACAAACAAGGGGCCTAGTTGTAGGGCACCTACCTGGTGTGTGCAAAGCCATGGATTTAATTTCCGGCATGCTAAATAAATAAATGAATACCAACAACACACATGACAGATGTACAGGGACCATCCTAACAGTTGGGCTGTTTTTTAGGCGGGGTTCTGTATGGCTTCCATCTGAAGCTATTTCTGTCCCCAGCCACCCACACTGGCCTCCCTTGCTCCCAGCCTCTGCCCAGATCAGGGATGGCTTCTACTCCTGCCTGTATATCTGGATGACCTCCACTCCTAGGAGTCACAGGATCATTTCTTTTCAAAATACAGTCCTTGTTCAAGGTTGCAGTGGAGAGCATGTACAATGCCCTGTTAACAGTTTCAGTACTGAGATGGACATTGGGTTTTTTGTTTGTTTTATTTTGCTTTTGTGCCTGAGACAGGATCCCCACACTGTAACCCAGACTGTCTTGGAACTTACTGTGTGGCCCAGGATAACCCATGGCAATTGTTAGGATTGCCTGAGTGCATGCCCAGCTTACGGGGTGTTTACCATTATTGTGGCTAATGGTGATTTGGATGCCCAGCCTCAGTGCATTCTGGTGGGTGGACTGAGTAATTAGATACCCAAGGGTCCTGCTGTGTCTCTGGGTTATCTTCTGATGCCTGTGATGATTGGACAGGGAAAGCCCTGGAAACAGGGTTTAAGAGGAGCAGCACACACCTGTTCGAGGCCTAACCTCAGCCAGTACCCAGCCCCATCCTCAGGATGAAGGTTTTTGATGGGTGGGGCTGGCCAGCATGCTTCTGCATTTTTACCTTGGCATGGGAGCTTTAGGTCCTGGGTAGCCTGGACCTTATGCTCCCTCCCAGGCAGGAGCAATCTGTGTCCAGAGGAACGTCCTGTTAGTGTGTTCCAATGAGATCTTTGAGGTGGCAACAGGCGTGGCAGTACCGGCTTAATGCCGGTCCTCTGAGGCTCGGGGGATATGAGGGATGAGTACCCACAAACCCACAACCTCAGGAAGTTTTCTGCTGAGCTGAGACAAGGTGGCTGACAAGAGAATCAGGGCACATGGCAGGGGCCGCAGGGTACAGACTATAACATTACTGGGGGTCTGGAGCAAGGAGGCCCTGGAGGGCCAAAGTGTTCAAGAAGTGTCATGGAGTTACTGTCCTCTAGTTCAACTAGCCGATTTAGGTAGTGGAGGGACAAAAAAACAACTTAACTTGGAGTCAACAGACTGAGAGAAACACAAAGTGAAGAAAGGCAAATGTATGATGTCAGGCCCTGACAAACTGCCTGAGCAGCTGGCTCTCCACCCACTGCTCCGCTCTGCAAGGCCTGCTGAAGGCAGCTGTGTTCTCGTGCTGCCCTCTGCTGGCAGCCGTGGAACACAGCAACGCAAACTGGAGAAGCTCCTAGTTGCTGGCTTTAGTTTTAGTTCGTATTGGCTGCTGTTACAGAGCAACCAGCCCTCCGCGGACAGATGGAACCAGTTCTGTGGCTGAATGTGATTTTAGGAGCGGTAGCAGAGTAACCCAGGAAGAGCTCAGGTTTCTGTCTGCAGACGTCAGTGTGGTGGAGCCAGATGAGCTGTGGGCCCTCTAGCTCTACCTTCTGTGATTCTGGGTGATGACAACATACAAAGAATAGAAAGGCATGCCTGTGGATGCCAGATAAACTGGGTATGGGCAGAGAATAATTTACATACTAACTAAGCTAGCACATCCTGGCTCAGTAACTCGGCTGCATTCAATGGGCCAAGTTAGTTCTGGAGCTTTGCCTATAGTTCATTCAAGTTAGACTGAAATAGGAATCTTGCTGTCATGTGGGGGCTGGGTGGCAGATACATTCAGATTTTGCATATAAATGAGGGCCCTCTGCTATCTAGCACTAGGTCCTTTGAAATGAAAAATCTGTACAGCACAGCTCGAAGTTATCCCTTGAGGTCTCTTGGCATTTTACAGAATACCTAGTGCTGCACGCACAAGGGTACCGCCTGCACTGTCAACACGACCCGAGTATGCAGTTTAGAAAGCCAGGCATCACTCCTCAGGAGCACAGCTCTCGTTTAGGAGAAGAGTCTTCCCTGAGCACTCTTCCCATGTCAATTCACGGGTCTAAGCATCAGGGCTTGGCAAGTCTCGGAGCGTCTCCTGCCATCCTCCTGGGAGCTGTTCAGTGGTTTCTGAGCCTATTATATGCATGCGGCCTCGTCTTCCAATTACACCTTCACCCACTTTCCAGCCCTCCTAAAGACAGTGGAGCTTCTCCAGACCCGGGCCCCGGACTATTCTAACAGGTTTGTCGTGCTGTGTACCTAACCTTGCCCTCCCTTGTTCCTTCCCACACTGACCCCGCCCCTGCGCTGTACTTTGTCTCCTGTTAGATGGACATTAAGTGGTTGAGGGAGATGTGAATGAGGGTGGTGTGAAGTCATGGGAGCCCCACCAGGTCCAAAGCCCACTGGCGTTTTCTGACGAGGAGGAGGAGGACCTGTTGGAGTTCATGTACAAGTATAAGGCACCGAGGAGGACGGAGTTGCCCCTGGAGGTACATGGTGTCTGGAGGTGTGGGCTGGATCACATGTTTGCACTGGAGATCTGGGGGGCCTGAGAATGGTATCACTTGTGATACTCAACCTTCTCTGAGTGCTTAGGGGAAAAAATGACTTCCCTATCAAATAGGTAGGACAAGGCACCAGGTAGCCTCTAGCTACCCGCCAAGGGGCATGTGGCAGGGGGAGGGTGGAGGGTGGAATCAGTTCTAGAGATGGAAATCAGTTAAGTGCCTCACCAGATGAGCCATTTCTTCAGCACCACAGTTCTTTAAAGTTACCAGAAAACAATATACTTGGCATTATGGCCAGTTGGGATGTAGATGGGTTTGACAGCAGCAGGACCATGCCTGGCACGCACTGGCTATGTTCTGTGACACAGGTGGAGAGTCACTAGGCATGGGCTCAGGTCAAAGCCACTTGGTTCCTCTCTGGTTCCCTATGTACTGAGCTCTCTGGCCTGAAGGTCCATTGTGAGAACATCATGATTCCTGTCACAATCCTGTGAGAACCAGATGATATGCTCAGAAACATTCCCCTTGACAAGCATGGAGGCCTAGCTTTCTCCTTCACTCTGAGATGAAAGCTACAGTTACCTCAGATGTAGGAGTTGCTTCATTCCTGCCCAAGATGGATCATTTCATCTCTCTCATATATTATCATATATGGGGCCTCCCATATATACTAGGCAAGCATTCTCCCACTGAACTATGTCCCCAGCCAGCCAGTATGGATAAGTTCTGGGTACTGGACTAGTTCTATTTGTCTCAGAGCCTGGGAAACCTCGAGATGGGGAGAGTTCACTCTGAATATCCCAGGGCCCAGGGATTATGCTTTTGTTTGTTTTCAAGACAGGATTTCTCTAAGTAGCCCCTAGCTGTAGACCAGACTTTTCTCGAACTCACAGAGATCCGCCTGCCTCTGCCTCCCTAGGATTAAAGGTGTGCACCACCACCACCTGGCCTTTTTAAAACAAAAACAAAAACAAAAACAAAAACAGGGTCCCATTGTGCAGCCCAAGCTGGCCTCAAACTCCCTCTGTTTGATCCTCCTGATCCTCCAGCCTCTGTCTTCGGAGTACCTTTGGAGTACCTTGCTCACAGGTGTGCACCACCACACCTAGTTGTGGTTCTGTTTAAAGCTTTGCACATGACTCCCTGCTTACTGTAATGTCCAAGAAATCGGTGCCTAAAAAGGGACGTTTTTCTTGCCACCGTCTCAGCCTAAGTCCAGAAGTGAGCAGTGAACGTCTCTTACCAGTGAAGCCACGGCCTGCGGGGCACTGAACCTATTCCCGCTTGGGTGCTTACCTTGCACTGGGCTAGTCAGTCACCAAGAGATGGTGATGAGAGGGACAAAGGCTTCACTTCAGGCTGGTGGGCAGTGAGGGGCAATATCAAATTCCCTGGGCCTAGTTACAAAGCCCTCTGCTGTGGGGCTTATACAAAACATATCTCGTGGGTAGAGTGATTGTTTAGCAATGTATGAGCCCTGGGTTCAATGCTCCAGTGTGGGAGGAGAACAGAGAAACATGTAGCCAGGTGTGGAGCCCATCTGTCATCTCAACTCACTGGGTAGGCTGGAGCAGGAGGATCACAAGCTTGATGCCAGTCTGGACTACAAAATGATCTCATGGCCACCTTGAGTTACTTAGAAAGACTTAATCTCAAATGAGTGAACACTAACCAGGCCACTCTGAGAGACAAAGGTGGCTGTGTGTGGCCAGGCAGGTCAGAGTCAAGGAGTCTCCTAGACAAGTGACTTTTGAGCCTGTGCTCACAGGGGGGACAAGTACAAGACAGAGAAAGGGGGAATAGGGCTTCCAGTCATAAGGGACCTCAGGATGAAAATACAGTGCAGAGGAAGTTTCTGTCCTCATAGAGAAACTTGGGCTGTGGACAGTGGATTGAGGCCAGCTCTATGAACCCTATCAGGTGGTGTGCTAGACGAGTCATCTGTCTTCTTTATTTCAGTCACAATGTCTCCTGTGTTTTGTGCCTCCCCTTAGAGAAATAGTCCCTGTAGTCATCGTTGGAGAGATGGATGAGATTGGTGTTGGTCTTGGTGTTGTGGCTTGCTGGATAGTAAAAAGTTTCATGTCCAGAATGAAGCCTGGAAGTGTGGGACATACACCAGAAAAGTTCCCAGAGGAAATACAGAAATAAGCAAAGGGCCAGGCATTGGTGGCGCACGCCTTTAATCCCAGCACTCGGGAGGCAGAGGCAGGCAGATCTCTGTGAGTTCGAGGCCAGTCTGGTCTACAAGAGCTAGTTCCAGGACAGCCTCCAAAGCCACAGAGAAACCCTGTCTCGAAAAACAAAAAATGAAAGAAATAAGCAAAGGGCTGGAGCTGTCTCTGGTTCAACTCATTTGAAACAAGGAAGGCATGCCATTCTGCACAGCATCTCCCTTTGGACTCAGGAACCCGTGATGGCCTTCTCATGGGGCTTGTTCTCACCTCACAAGGTGCAAGGGTGGGACTCCAGTAACTGATTGCTGTTGTGGGGACCCCAGCTCTACCCACTAGGGGTTGCTGATCAAAGGAGGCTCCCCCAGATGCTGTCCCCCAAGATCCCACCCCTGAAGCCACATGGAGGATGCCCTTTCTCTGCTCTCTCTACCAGGCACCGCCTAGAACCCTTCGATACCGCTTCAGGAAGAAAAGTACCTCATCCTCGGCCACGGAAACCACGTGAGTGAGATGAGCCAACAGCACCGGATCCACAGACGTCTCTCCTCTGCCTTAAAGAGCTAGTCACTAGTAACAAGGAAGTGCGCAGGCTGGGTGTGCTTCGAGTGTGCAGCCTCACAGACATGGCCTTTATTCGCTCCCCTCTTCTGCCTTTGAGAATTTTCTGTTCTTTCCTTCTTGTTCCTGGGGGAGAGGCTAAAGGGAAAAGGTGGTGGTGGAGGTGACCTTTTTCCGTCTTCTGGGGTTAGTAATTTTCCGCAATTGGATTGTCATTGTGGCCACAATGTTTTTAGATATATATAAGCACTCTTACTCTGCTGCTGAGATGGACGTTTGTAATTTATTTGTTGCATAGTTTTTAGTCCTGTAAATGCAAACGAAGTGATCTTTTTAAAAACCCTTTTTGTTGTTCTTGGTACTAATACATTGGACTATTATGTATATATTTAAGGCTTTTAGCTTAATGTAATGAACTTGCAAGGGCTGCCAGAGGTTCTGGTAAGTGAGAGAGCTGCAAAAAAAAGAAAAAAGAAAGAAAGAAACGTAGACAAATATTTTGATTCTAGACCATGTTTCCAACCTGCTTACCAAGCCAGTGCCAGTAGGGCATGCCTTCTCCTGCCCAAAGATGGCCCATGTTCTTCAAGTGGCTGTGCAGCCCACACAGCAGAGCTGAGCCAGGAGCGCAGGGTCTCAGCCACAGGAAGGAAGGAAGGTTGCTGAGTCAGGGAAGAGGACTCAAGATCAGAAGCTTCTGAGCCCTTCTGGGGACACTGAACCTGCCTCACCCTTAGCAGAACCGTTTGCGGGACATGGAGACTCAACTGATGGAAGAATTCCAAGTATCTCAGAAACACTTGGCAAGAGTATTTCTCCTTCAGGGACCAGTGCTGTGGCTGATTTCTCCAGGAGGAAGAGCCTGCATCTGAGCACCTTGTTTTAGAGAACACTAAGCAAAGAGAAAAGGCTAGAAGTAGGCTTTGTTTCAGATGTGCTCATATAACACCAAAAGGCAGAATCTGGGGTGGACTGAGGCTGAGATCCACGGGCAGCTGTGGCTCTTGCTCCCCTCTGGCTTGTGTGGAAGATGAATGAAATGGACTGACACTCATGTTCACTCCATGTCTTCGTGGATCGCATTGACAATTTTGACAAGTGTTTGACTTAGATGACATGGTGTAGTCTAGGGAGCTGCCCATCCTTCTGAGAGCTGAGCCAAATTGTAGGGCTAGTCTATTTGTGCTTAGAGTTGGTGTTTTCTTTCCATGTAATGCATGCAGTGGTCACAACCTAGTTACTCATATTTGGATTGTGTTTGTTCATAGCTATGCATTGAAGACTAGAGAAGTAGTGTTGTATACCATATAGAACTGTCAATAACTGCAGACAGGTTCGATTACAAAGCCCTCTGTTACTGAGCTACGCAAACATGCACTGGGAGATTGTCAGACTATATTAGCTGGACCTTGGCCACTTCACAAAGGGTTTTAGTTGAAGTTCATTGCTGCCAGATACACCTAGTGAAATTCTCCAAAAGTAGTTTTATATTTTAGAACTAACCCTAGGGAACTAACTCAAAAGCTGGTGACTGGGAGGCAAATAGTCTGCCTGTGGCCCACACCCATCTGAATCTGTTAAGAAAAACATCTGTCCTGTCAGGCTCACCAAACAGTTCCAGACAAGCGAAATGATAGCCTGTAAAATGTATGAACCTGTCAGTTGGGTGTATCTGGGATGCAGAGAAACAGGTGCAGAAAAGCCTGAGAGAAGCAGCTTTGCAGCTCCCCACCCCAACTCACCCCCAAGTAATAAACAGCTTTAGGAGCAGAGTTTAAGTCCTATTATATTTTCACATTTTACAACGGGAAGTCATGTTAGGCTCTCGAGTTTGCACTCAGCTATGCCAAAACCGTTTGCAGCACTCCTCCCAGACATACTGTATTACTTCTTGTTCCAGACTTTAAAATATACAGGTATCTAAACTGTTGTCTCACTGTAAATGTACTACTTTTCCTTCAAGTGTTTACTAGGGGGTTGTCTCCTCTTTTAAAGACACTTACTATAGAGCTGAGCACAGCTGTCTTGTTTCTCGAAAACTGTGTTTACTTTTTGGACAAGCTGTGCATTTGTACGTGGACTGACATGATGTGAATGCCCCCGTCCATGTAGTGTGTGGTGCTCTGTCTAGAGAAGAGAAATGAATGTTTCTACTTTGCTGGCTTACACACAGGCTGTTTACAAGTGCTAGCTCGAAAGTCTGCACTTGTCTCAGCTTTGCGTTCCTGGCCTTGGAGCACATGCTCCATTGCTGAAGCTGTGAGATGAGGTCTCATGCTTACCAACCGGAGATTTAGTCATAATCTCTCCTGACTCTGTGAATAGCTTGCTCACTCTGCTGGCCTTTGATATGTATGTTCTCCGTAGTAAACTGTCCATGTGTTTGTGTTAAGAGTGCTTGTCACCACAACCATCGTGTAGCCTTCCCAGTTCTTGCACAGTATTTGAAGTGTTGGAAGTGGTGAAAGATGTGCTTCTCCTTCAGACAGTGACACTCAGAAGTTGATGTTCTGGATTGTGACTGTACACACTTCCTCTAGTTTATTTCCGAAGCCTCTAGAATGAGCTATAATTAAATAGTATACTGGACCGTGTCTCTAAGGGATGTAAATTGCAGTATTCCAAAAGCTGAAGCTCTGCTGATTTGTTATAATGCCTGATAAACATCTTGAATAAAGTCTTAACATTTTTCTTTTAAAAAATTGTGATGTTGGGCTTATGAGAAAGGAGGAAATACCTTTATTATTTTGGTTTTTTTTTTAAACCATTACTGACCTAGACCAGCAGGTCATTCCTCAGTGATCCTAAGGGGGAGTACCAGGAGATGAGAAGATAAAGAAAATAAAAGCTGGGGTTGGGAGTCATGTACAAGCTATGTCTTATCCCAGACAAGTTTATTAAGAAGTACATCATCTTAAACATAGTTTTTGGGGAGGTGGGATGGGGGCGGAGTCAGCAGGAAGCTGATCAAGCAGTGCTGCACAAAGGGGACACAGGGTATCTCAAGTGCATCACAGACCCAGCACACATCAACATTGGGACCGATAACTCCAGTCTCCTCAAGGGAAAAGGCCAACTTCCTAGAAAACAAAACCTTAACTCCTTTAAGGGCTTGACCCTAGCTCCAGACCAGACTGCCAAGTCTACTCCCGGGCAAGGACACAGAACTAGGTTCTTTCATCGTAGCCTCTGAGAAAGCCTTGGATTGGCTGGCTCTCAGCAAATTATGTGCATGTGTGTGCCTGTATGCAAGGGTGCAGGTACCTGAGGAGGCCAGAGGAGTGCACCAGATCCCTTGGAGCTGGGATTACAGTAGTTGTGAACCACCAGATGTAGGTTCTGGGAATCAAACCTGGGTCCTCTTAGCACTCTTAACCACTGTACCACCTCAGCAAACCCAAAATACTTTTTGAAAATGTGGGTAGGGCTGATAAGAAGTAAAAGTACTTGCCAACAAGCCTAATGACTTTAGTTTAAACCCTGGGACACACCAGGCAGTGGTGGTGCACGCCTTTAATTCAAGCACTCAGGAAGCAGAGGCTGGCAGATCTCTGAGTTAGAGGCTAGCCAGGTCTACAGATCGAGTTCCAGGACAGCCAGGGCTACACAGAGAAACCCTGTCTTGATAAAAAACCCAAAACAAAACAAAAACAACAAACCCTGGGACCCCAGGGTAAAAAGAAAAGAAGATCCTCTTGCAAGTTGTCTTCTGACCTCCACTGGTCTGCTGTGGTGCACATCTCCCTCTCCTCAAATTAAACAAGTAAACTGTAATAGAATTGTTTTCAATGCAGGAGGGTCTAGGGATGCAGTTCAGTTGGCAGAGTGTCCAACTAATATGCACAAAGTTCTGGGTCTTAGCCCTAGTACCATATAAACCAGATATAGTGGGACATACCTGCAATCCCAGCACTCAAGAGGCAGAGCAGGAAGATCAGAAGTTCAAGGGAATTCTCAGCGACATAGAGATTGAGACAGGCCTGAAACATGAGACCCTGTCTCAGAAATAGAAAAGTAAAAATTATAAATAAATTAGTTTAAAAAGTTTAAATGTGGGGCAGAGTTTAAGAGCACTGACTGTTCTTCCAGAGGTCCTGAGTTCAATTCCCAGCAACCACATGGTGGCTCACAAACATCCTTATGAGATCTGGTGCCCTCTCTGGTGTGCAGATATACATGGAAGCAGAATGTTGCATACATAATAAATAAATAAAATCTTAAAAAAAAAAAGAAAAAGAAAAATTAAAAAAAAAAGTTTAAATGTGAGCCGGGCAGTGGTGACGCATGCCTTTAATCTCAGCACTCGGGAGGCAGAGGCAGGCAGATCTCTGTGAGTTCGAGACCAGCCTGGTCTACAAGTGCTAGTTCCAGGACAGCCTGCAAAGCCACAGAGAAACCCTGTCTCGAAAACAAAACAAAACAAAAGTTTAAATGTAGAAGGTAACAAGGGTTAGAAACTGAGTGTTTAACTACTTCCTAGTCTGGAAACTTGCTCACCATAATGGATGACTGGAAGGAAAAATTTCACAAACCCAGCTGATCATACAACTATTAACCTTAAGGCGTCCTACTGCTTTAAAGATGAGTGGAGACTGGGTACCAGTGAAAACATGATAAGTTCACTTGTAGGCAGTCTGACTTTTGTGTGCTGTTTCCTTCTTGAGTGTTTCTTCACCTGCAGACAGGGAGTAGCTCTGCAGGTTAGAAAAGGCTTGTGCGTGTGTGGATGGTAAAGAGGCCTTAACACTCTGCATCCCTTGCCTTTAAACCATGAGCATCAGGCACGGGGGCCTTAGCTGTCACAGAGTGCTCGTACAGGTGTATCCAGCACCACAGAAACAGGATTCAAAAGCACATGCCTCCCATCCATCCCAGAACTCAGAGAGGTAGGGCCAGGAGGGTCAGAAGTTCAACGTCATCCTCAGTTACACATGAACTTAAGGCCAGCTCCATCTAAGTGAGACTATCTCAAAAACCAACCAACAATAAGACAGCAGTCTCCCTGCAGCTTCACTGGGAGGTCAGAGAGGACCTTCCACCATCAGAGTTAATCACAGTTGTTTTCATGGCTTTTATACTACACACTGGAAAATAGACGGTAGAGTCAGGGGGCAGAAAACAGGAAGAGATGGGAAGAAAGGCTAGTAATCCATTCATTTACTTGTTTACTGAGCCAGGGCCATGCACCTGCAGAGTTGACAAGTAGAAAGCAAAGTCGCACAACTTCAGAATTGAACTGGTAGAGATATGAAGTACTTACTAATAGTGTCAGATCACTGTCATTTGTTGATTAAGATCCGAGTTGTCCTATCTTGTTAGAAAATCAAAGGAAGCACACAAGATCCCAAATAGTTAAACAGGGATTCTAGGATGCATAAGCTGTATTTTAGAGTAATTTAAGCCTCTGTAAGCTTTAGCTGCCTCCAATTTATATTAGGGATAAATGCTGGCTCCTTTATAAGGCTAGCATGAGGCCCAGCAGATTTTCGAAGACATACTCAAATATACCAAATGTTTAATACATTGCATGTAAATAAACAAGTATACATATACTTGATCATCATTTAGGCAGGCCATTTTTACTGTCAAACTAAAAACTCAGCTCTGATGAAAAGCTCCCCTACCCATAAACAAAAGCTGTATGGATGAAAACCCCTTCCCATACACAGTGTGCCCACAGCCCTTCTACCTCAGCCTGTGGTTGCGGGTCCTTCCCTGACTAGCCTGTCCTTGGCCACAGGGGAAGCCAAGGTGCTGAGGCCATGTAACAAAGACCTGACTCCAGAGAAGTTCTGAGGCTGTGCAGTGTCTTCCTTCTATATTCTGCAGCACCAGCTCTTCCCAGTACCACAAATGTACTGGAAGCAGGAGCTGTGCAGGTGAGGAAATGCAAAAGCCCCACAGTACTCAGCTTCTGCCACCTCTGGAGTGTGAACACCCACAGGAAGAACCGCCAGAACAGAAGCCATTTGGTGTATGAGGTGCTCACGCTGCACATCTGGTCCCACAAATACAAGCATCCTCGGCCTTCTGGCTTCACGTCATTCTCCACCTCTCTCCATTTAATGAACAAAAGCCCTGGCTTCAATGAATGGCCCTCAAGTTCCTAGCCTGACATGCCACAGAACTTCAGTTGATTATCTTATCCGACCAAATGGAGGAATTTCATGTTATCATCCAAGGTTTCAAACAGTAATTCATTCATAATTCTATTTAATGAGAGTTTTCAACTTGGCAGGCTGCTTTGTTTGAAAATGTCTCCAGATAATTCTAACAGGAGAGCTAAGAGTTGCTGTCTTGAACTGTAGCCATCACTTGCCACTCTGTAAGTAAACAGTATGTAACTCTTGCATCATTTGTCCCATCCAAGTACTAACAGGCCAGACCCTGCTTAGCTTCTGAGAGCAGACAAAATCATGTGCATTCAGGATGGTACAGCCATAGTCTCTTGCCATTTCTAAAACGAGTGATACTGTTGCCCTCTAGCACAGCAGAGAGCCCAGTCTCATCAAATGACAGATACTACTTAGTTACCACAATGTGTTTTTGGAGAATTCTGGAAAAAGCCTATTCTAACAAATGAAAATAAGAAATCTCAAGTAGGGGGGCTGGAGAGATAGTTCAGAGGTTAAGAGCACTGACTGTTCTTCCAGAGGTTCTGAGTTTAACTCCCAGCAACCACATGGTGGCTCATAACCATCTGTAATGTGATCTGGTACCCTCTTCTGGCACGCACTGTATACATGATAAATAAATAAATAATCTTAAAAAAAAAAGAAATCTCAAGTAGATAATCTTTTAAAAAATACAGTGCATTTGAAAATTTGGGCAGAAAGCTGGAGAGACAGTTTAGCAGTTAAGAGCCCCTGGTTGTTCTTGCAGAGGACCCAGGTTCAATTCCCAGCACCCACATAGTGGCTCACAACCATGTGTAATTCCAATGCCAGTGGACCCAACAATCTTCTTCTGGCTCCAAGGGCACCAGGCACCAACCTGGTGCACATACATACATGCAAAACACTCATATACATAAAAAATAAAAATTGAAGTCAGAAAGAAAAATTGGGCAGGAAGAGTTTTTTGTATAGCTGTGTGTTTCAAGAAGGATATATGGAAAGGTGATTTACTTTTATGAAAACTATCCTGTTACATTGGGCGGTGGTGGCACACACCTTTAATTCCAGAACTTGGGAGGCAGAGGCAGACGGATCTCTGTGAGTTTGAGGCAAGCCTGGTCTACAGAGTGTAGACCTCCACAGGCTCCAAAGCTATTGTTGAAATAAAATGAATGATAACTGTCATAAACACAAAGAACCCAGGACACAAGATGAAACCACAATGCCACCCTATGTCACCTCTACACAAAACTGCTCACAACTGCTGTTTTACTCCACATGAACCTGCTAATACAACCAAGAGGGCCTGGGTAGGGTCTTGACCCCAAAACAGGCAAGCTCTACATTGCATGGTGGGTTAAGGTTTATGATGAAAAGGCAAGCTGTCCCATTTAAGAGTCCCTTGGCAATTAGAGACAGGAGAAGACAAGAGCGGAGGGCTGTAATGTTAAAAGGAACCTCAAAGGTTCAAACTGAGTAGTCTGAGGGAATATAAACTTTATATAAGCAAAAGAGAAGATGAAAAGTGATGAATAGAGTCACACACGTTGCAGAGCTGAGGCATAAAGCCCCATCATCGTCTGCCCCATCCAATTCCTGCCCTTCCCAAAGCTGGGGTGGGGAAGTCTCAGGTAGGAGATCAAACTGTGCGGTAGTTCCTGAGTTCCAAGGTACTCATTGTTGAAATGTATCATGCATCATATTGAGGATTGGCACATAGGATGTCTGCCTGGTATGTGCAAGGTCCTGGATGCAATCTCAACCCCACAAAAAGACCCACTGTGTTTTTCCTCACTCAAGATTCTTTGCAACTAACGGGAACGAAGAAAGCCATTACGATTTTTGGAAATAATGCACAAAATAACTTTTAATTCCATGACCAACTCTGGGAATATTTAATACATGGACTTTTAAGCACAATGGTGATATTCTGTTTGTCAATCAGTTGGTACAGTTTACCACATACTCACTTCTGCAAGGATATCATGTACACAAAGATCCACATTCCATAGTTGGGAGCCTATGAAAGCTCTGAACTATACTCTCAGGTTCGTTCGATCATGGTACATCAGGTAAGGATCATCAGCATACCAGTTGCGCCTCTTCCAGAAAGACGTGGTCATTTTATCCAGGAGTTTACTCTGGGTCTTGTTGCAGAACACAAATTCCCTTAAGCGCTTTTTTCTTGCCGTTGACTTTTTCCATAATTTTTTCTTATAGCCAGCCTATGAGATAATGTTACAAAGACATTTTAAAAATCACAAAGGCAGCAGGGTATGGTAGCACATGCCTTTGATCCCACAAATGGCTTTGGATGTCGTATGCGTAGAATCCTAATTTATGGTCCTACTCATTACCACTAGCATTCTTTAAGATGACTCTGCAATAAGAACACACTAGAAACCTTAGTTTCTAGGTCAGAAATGGAAGCAAGGGACAGCAAGGGACACCTGGATGAAACCATACCACAAAAAATACTTCTAGGTTGAGTTAACTCACCCTGTTTTTCTTTTCTTTTCCTTTTTTTTTTTTTTTTTTTTTGTTTGTTTTGTTTTTTCAAGACAAGGTTTCTCTCTGTGTAGCCTTGGCTGTTCTGGAACTCACTCTGTAGACCAGGCTGGCTTCAAACTTGGAAATCTGCCTGCCTCTACCTCCTCAGTGCTGGGATTAAAGGCATGTGCCACCACAGCCTGATGACTTTTATTTTTCTATAAGTTAAATTTTGATAAAGCTGGCAAAATGGCTTAGGCAATAAAGGTGTTTGTCTCAGAAGCCTGATGACCTGAGTAGATTCTTGGAACCCAGGTATAAGGGTAGAGGAAAAGAAACCCCCAAACCCATAAAGGTGGAAGGAGAGACCTACTCCATACAGTTGCTCTGTGACCTCCAAACACATGCTTTGGCAAAGTAAATATATAAAATGAGATTCTGGGCTGCAGAGATGGCTCAGAGGTTAAGAGCACTGGCTGCTCTTCCAGAGGTCCTGAGTTCAATTCCCAGCAACCACATGGGGGCTTCACAACCATCTATAATGAGATCTGGTGCCCTCTTCTGGTGTGCAGGCTGAACAATGTATACATAATAAATAAATCTTTAAAAAAAAATGAGATTCTGATGAAGCATAACTTTCTGTACAAGACACAAGCTGGGGTAAGTACTGCTGAAGAGTTTATCAGGACTTTACAGTAACCAAGAGTTCAGAGCCCCAAAACAGGGACAAACAGGGGCTGGAGAGGTGGCCATGGGCTAAGAGCATTTGTTATTCTTGCAGAGAATCCACAAGACAGCTCACAATCATCTTTAACTCTTGTTCCAGAAGAACAAGTGCCCTCTTCCAGCTTCTGCACGCACCAGGCATGCACAAGACAGCTCACAATCATCTTTAACTCTTGTTCCAGGACAACAAGTGCCCTCTTCCAGCTTCTGCATGCACCAGGCATGCACATGAACATACATACATGCAGGCAAACACATACACATAAAATAAATAAACCTAAAAACAAATAAGCAAAAGAGTGACTAGAAATGAAGGAAAGAAAATCACTCATGTCACACTAAACGACCTGGCATAATAAAAGGGAAAACTATTTCCAATAGTTCAAAAAGAACCATCAGAACTGCCGTGTAGCTTCTTCTGGACACCTGAGCCCCTGCTAACTAGGAATAACACGCTTGTCTCAATGGAGAAATGAGCTGAGTTCTAATCCACACATTTATCTACAAACTTAGGGCTGTCTCTAAGATAACGGACAATCTCTCCGCCCTTCCAGTAGTGACTGCACCTGCTCTATGAAGATGCCATTCTCAATAATGCTTTACTTTATTCACATCCATGTCCTTTCTCTGCACACGGATGGACAGAGTGCCGGCAAAGCGGGCACCTTAGTGCGACCGGAAAGAGCTACTAATGAGATGAGAGAACACACTATGGTTAGGCTCACTGAACTCAGCTGCATCTTGATTTCCTGTCTTCCAACCAGGTAACAAACAGTGTAAAGACTCACTTTTCTCCTTAGCCAAAGGCCAGAATGAAGTCGAAGGAACCGATGGACGACCGATTTTACTGTCTTCCTCTTGCCTTTCCGTGTGCTGCAGTACGTTAGAGTTCTGACAGGCGGCTTCAGGACACTGGGAACCAATGCAGCCACTCTAAATACAGTTTTTAAAATGTAGCAATCAGACTGATTGAAGGACAAGACCCATTACACTGCTCCACTGGAGGGAACTGACCTTTAGCACACTTTACTTCAAGTGACACTAAGCACAAAGAATGGCAACCTTCTCAATTTCAAGCCTTCTAAAATCTGCCCCTTCAGGGAGAGGTAGAGCCTGTATTTAGCACATACAAGACTCTGGGTCCAATTCCCTAACACCAAAAATAAAACCCACCTATTCAACCACTCAGAGAGAATTTATCCCACTATATTCTAATCACATGGTTTCTAATCTATCTGACTATCTGAGTATAAACTCCTTGAGGACTTCAGATTGTTTTATTTATGCACGTTCTGCAAGTACAGTGCTGGGTACCTATGAGTGCTTAACTGAGTATCTGCCGACTGACTGACTGACTACCACACAGAAAGCTGACATCTCATTTGATCTCTGGTTTGCCCAACATCTTCCATCTGGGAACCACATGAACAGCATCAGAAATGAGCCCAGGAGTGGAGGTAGATATCACTAGCCTAGCACATACAAGGCCCTAGGTTCCTTCCCCAGAGCCACAAATATTGAAAAGCCAGGCATGGCGTGCATTCCTATAATCCTAGCACTCCAGAGACTGAGTCAGGAGGGTGACTAGAAGTTCAAGACTACACGGCAAGATGGGAAGGAAGTGCTCTGTGCTGTAGTTCCTGTTCTGGCATCTAGGATACCAATCCTATTTTCCAACTCAGTCAGGTGGTGTGTATCATAAACCAGGCAGACCAAGATTATCTACTTCTAAAATGCCTTGACCACATTTTATGGATTTTGCAGTACTAGGTATAGAAGAAAGAGCTTCACCAATGGGGTGCAATGACTGTACCACTGAGCTACATGCCCAGCCTAGGCACAAATACTTTAGAAAATTTTGTGTAAATATTGTTTAAATATGTAATTGGAATGTACTCTACCTATTAAGGACTGTTGCAGTATGCCCATGTGTCAGGTTTCTGACAGATGTGACAAGTCTTGGAGCAAAGGAAACAACTGGTGTCTGAATGTGTCTAAAATGAATGGTGCACAGTGCAGAAGTAAGACAGGCATTCTTTGCATAGTTCCGATAGGTTGAAGATGCCAAAACATTCAGGGGCCGTAATATTCCTGCAAAGAAGAGAGAAGACCATGTACTGAATATGCTCTAACACAGACACCCATATATTATCCTGCCTGGAAACTAAGTCAGACCTACCAGAAGGTTCCTGAACCCAGAGACACAGAGGGAGCTTTTTACTAACTTCATCGATATGTAACTTACATGGATAAAATCACCCATTTTTATATACACAATGGTTTTTACAAAACATAGAATTCTACAACCATCACATACTCCAGGTTGACATGTCTTAGCTCTATGCCCAGCAATGAGGAACAAGATATGTGTAAGATTAATCTCCTCCCCCCCACACCAATTTTATACCACAAGGAGACAGCCCCTCCAGATTCAGTGTGGCAGTGGGTCAGAGACATAACAGCTGGACAGACAGACTGGAGAGAAGACTCAAAGGAAAGCAGTTCCCCTGACAGTAACAGACCTGCTGGCAGTGCTCTCACCTGTAATCTCAACACTGAAAGTGGGAGGAGGATCAGGAATTCAAGGCTGTCCTTTGCTATAGAGCAAGTTTGAGGTCAGCCTAAGCTGCATGAGACCCTTCCTCAAAAATACAAGACGCAAAACAAAGGCAAACAAACAAAAAAAATCAATAGGGGCTAGAAAGATGACTCAGTGGTTAAAAGTGCATACTGCTCTTGCCAAGGACCTGAGTTTGGTTCCCAGGCCCACACAAGTGGTCCACAACTCCAGGAGAGCTGCTGCCTCTGGCCTCCCTCCAACATCTGCACGCATGTGTCCACAAGCATGTGCACATACTCTCACACACATGCACACAATACACATAATTAAAATAATAAAAACAATTGTTTTAAAGGGCTAGGTGATGGCTTAGTGAGTGAACTGCTTGCTATGCAAGCATGAAAACTTGAGGTAGGAGCCCCAGCAGCCAAGCAAAAGCTGAACATAGTACCATCGCAGTACTGGGGTAAGAAAGAGGTAGAGACAGGCGCTTACTAGAAAGATCCAGGTTTAGTGAGACATCACAAAAAATAAGCCAAAGAGCCACAGAAGGCTCTCAATGTTAAGGCCAAGCCTCCACAAGCACATGTATTGGCATGCACACCTGCCCACCCACATGTGTGTGCACACACAAAAGGAAAGGAAAGGAAAGCAAGAAAATAAACACTTCCAAGGAGAACCCACTTAGGGAAGGACAAACAACATTAGCAAAAAGCCTTGGTGCTGAAACAAATACAGCTATGGATGGGAACAGCAGGATCAGGCCTAGCAGAGGCTGTGCACTGCTTCCCAACCACAGCAGAAATGCCCAGGAACAGGCTGTGGGGATGAGGCTGAGCAGCAGAGTTGAGAAGGCAAAGATTCGTGAATTGGAGATTATCCTCTTTGCCAACCTGCTCTCCTAAGGCCATTCTGCAAATCAGAGAGGATCATAGGGCTTACTTGTTTAGTACTTTCTAGTCAACTTTAATGTGAGACTCAAGAACATACATGCTAAAAATGTTTCATGAGATGATGGAAATGTCTTAAGGTCGGAATTTGGTGATTATTTTGTCTTTAAACTAGATGCATAAAAATAAGTATTTTAGAGCTAGGGAAATGACCTGGATGTTAAAGTGATTCCTACACAAACATAAGGGCCTGAGTTTGATGCCCAGAATTCATGTAAAATTGTAATTCCAAACCTGGGGAGGTAGAGCCAGGTGGATCCCAGGGTTTGTTGGCTAGCCAGTCTCATCAGTGAGTGCCACATCCCAGAGAGACCAAGTCTCAAAAAACAAGATGGACTGCTCCTGAGTGTGACACCCAAGTCTATCTCCAGACATGTACCTGCAAGCACACACATGTGTACACACCCTCACATAAAAACATAGCCACAAATAAAAGTATAGTAAATTCTACTCCAATAAAGTTAGTTTAAAAAGAGGAAAGTCAAGCCTGGAATGGAGGCACAGGCAGGTAAGTCCAATACTTGGGAGGCGGAAGCAGGAGATCCAGAGTTCAAGGCCAGATTCTATCTCAAAACACAAATGCCAGCAACAGTTTGATCTGGGTGCAGAGGCCCATGCCTTCAATTCGAGCACTCCAGAGACAGAGGCAGATCACCACAAATACCAGCCAATCCTATAGATAGCATGCTCCAGGTTAACCTGGGCCACATCGTAAAACCTTTTCTCCAAACCAAAAACAAACAGACAAACAAAAACCCAAACAAACAAACCCAAAAAACAAACTCTACCTAATCTGATAGCCAAGTTGAACAGTGGTCCACTGTAGTGTATAAATGACAGCGTTTGAGCCAGCATTGTGAACAGGAGCAAATTACTTGACCTTATATTCATTTCCCTCAAGTTTGAATTAGTTAATTATGGAGGTTACATGAGATACAACACAAAGTGATTTACTAGGGCTTGACCCAGAAAAAAACACTTAAAACAGTGCTGTGCTGAAGAAAGCCAGATATGAGGCCCAAACATCTGGACTCTCAGCACTGAGAAGCTAAGAAGGACTGAGAGTTTAAGACCAGACTGGGAAAAAAGAAATTTCTTCTATCATTCTTTTAAATGTTTTCAGTGGAATTTAAATGTCATAGCGAGGGCCAATGAGATGGCTCAGTTAAGAGCCCAACAATCTCAGTTCACTCCTGAGAACCCATGATGGAAGAGAACCAACTTCCAAAAGTTATTTGATGATCTCCATAAGGCTACTGTGGCGTGCATTGTCCCCACACACAAACAAAACTAATTATATGATCTATATATGATCTATATCATCTATTTTTAAAATGTAAGGGATCAAGGACTAATAACAAGTAAATCAAAATAAAAACCTTTAATCAAAAGACAGTGGACACCACTGCATAACCTTTAGATTTATGAAATTGTGCAGGTCTTAGGGCTAGAGAAATGGCTCAGCAGTTAAGAGCACTTGTTACACTTGCAGAGGACCAGGGTTCAGTTCCCAGTACCACATGGCAGCTCACATAACTTCAGTTCCAAAGGATCTGGCACCCTCTTCTGGCCTCCAAGGGCACCATGTAAACATGAAGTACAATTAGGCAAAACACTCATGCATGTAAAATTTAATAAGTAAATATTTTTTAAAAGTGTAGGTCTGATAATACTAAATATCAGGGAGGCTATGGAGCCTCTACTGCTAAAATGATTAAATCAGCACATTCCTTTAGAAAATAGTTTATACATGGGCCCTCTGACCCAGTAATTCCACAGCTAGTTACACACACACACACACACACACACACACACACACACACAAACCCCTTAGTAACATTCTTGCATTCATAAACCAGAATGTAATACCAGTAAGGTTTGTTTATCACATCATCCAACCAGGTGTCCTGGCTCACATCTGTAATCCCAGCACTGAGAGGTCGAGACAGCCATCCTGGGGTATATGAGACTCTGACTTAAATGAGAAACCCAAATTAAACCCACTCAGGTGTCCATCAGAAACAGAACAGAGAACTGTGGCACATAAGAACACATAGCAGTGAGAAAGCAAAAAGGTTTCATGAAAAACAAACCCCACTGAGTAAAAGGAAACCAGACACTCACTACACTACATACATGAATATAAAATTAATGTAAAGTTCAAAGCCAGACAAAATATGTTATTGAGAGATGAAGGTATAGTTGCTAAAGTGTTTATGGAGGGAACAGGCAAACGAATAATGACTGGGTGGAAAGGGACTTGTCTTGAACTGGTGTTAGTTACACATATGTCCACTTTATATAGAGTTGCTAAACCATTCGTGTATGTCATATGAACTTTTCATTATACATATTTCAAAACTCACAAAGCTTCCCATTTGTAAGCCCTGGTGCCTGGAAATTTTATCCGCCCCCCCTCCCCTTGGCCTTCTGTCTATTCTCCCACAGAACTTTATCCCTACAGTATAACTTGTGTAAGTAACTTACTGATCATTGCTATCGTACACCAGTGATTTTAACTTCTCCCGTCACCCCCGTATTTCCCCGTCGGAGGGGCGTACTTCAAAACGAATGTGGCCAGTCTCTTGACACTGGCACTCGGTTCTCAAGCATACTTCGATGCTTTAGGGGCTTGCGTTTAACCCGCGGGTGGGATGAGCCCCCTTTTGCCGCTATAGAACCAAAAATTCAGGGAGATTCCATGCCTCTCAAGGTCAAAGGTCGCGGGAGGCGGGCTGAGCCTCTAACTGGGAAAAATGGAATCGTGGGTGTCACCATCGCCTCCTCGACCTCAGTCTCGGGTCGGCTTCCCAGAGCAGGGTGGACGCGGGCCACGGATACGACCCCGCGCAAGGCGGCGCGCACACCACCTCGTGTGCGCGGAGAACATTCGCAGCAAACCTGTTAACTTCCCGACTAAACGCCCACTCCCTCCCCGCGCCAGTTCTTTCCCGGGGGAAGACGTCCATGGAGTACTGACCTGAAGCGGCTCTCAGCGCACCTGTGAAGACGGACGCCGCCATCTTGCTACCTGACTACGGTGGCTGCAGTGGACCACAAACCAGAACAAGAAGATGAGCAACGCAGCGGAGGAGGAGTCAAGGGGAACAGGCGTGGCCAAGGGCAGGCAATCTGAACTGTGCCTTTATGCCAGGTTTTTTTTTTTTTTGTTTTTTTTTTTTTTTTTTTTTTTTTTAGATTTTATTTATTTATTATGTATACAACATTCTGCTTCCATGTATATTTGCACACCAGAAGAGGGCACCAGATCTCATAACGGATGGTTGTGAGCCACCATGTGGTTGCTGGGAATTGAATTCAGGACCTCTGGAAGAGCAGCCGGTGCTCTTAACCTCTGCGCCATCTCTCCAGCCCCTTTTATGCCAGGTTTTACCCTAAATCAACGACATTCTTATTATATATTTTGTGTGCGTGCAGGTTTGGGTCCATGCATACCACCGCGTGCCTGTGGAGGTTAGAGCAGAACTTGCAGGAGCCTGTTCTGTCCAAACTCCCCATTTTTGCAACAAGGTCTCCCCAGATCTCTAAGGTGACTTGGAACTCCTGGGCTCAAGTGATCTTACTTCAAATATAGCTGACAGTAAGGATAACAGTTGCTGTTGCTGAGCCAGCATGGGTTATGTAAAGTATCTTAAAAAGAAAATTTTAAAAAGCAAAACTAAGGTGAAAAAGAAGGAAGAGAAAGATCCAAAATACCAAGAAAGAAAAACACAGGACTCATTTAGAGAGTGGTTGTTTAATTTTGACCTCAGGACTCTTACACTCTATCGAGGAGCTAGCAGTGGCAACATAC